>NW_028301541.1:15232500-15287500 GCF_042242905.1 Orbicella faveolata
TTAGGATTTTAACTTTTAGGATTTAGGATTTTAGGTTTTTAAAGGATTAGGATTTTAATTTTAAAGTATTGTAAAGCGCCATGGACAGTTAGTGGAAAATGGCGCTATATAAATGTATATTTATTTATTTATTTATTTACATATTTATTTATATTTAGTTCCCAATGATATTTTGTTAGTAATTGGAAGATCATCTCCAATGGGTACTGTGAATTAGCAATGAAAGCACAGCTCATGGTTTCAGTGGTAGCCCTCGTGTTATACCTCTTCTCATAATGAAATCAAGCCAGTGCAACTGTAGAGGTAAACTGTCAATAAATCGTTTCTGTCGTTAAATCACTTCTTTTGTTTGCGTCTTCTAGGCCTCACTATCAAGCTGAATTTTAATATATTGAAAGTGGCCTATTGCAACTGAATTCAGTATGACCAAGTTTAGTTGTATATCATCTATACTGAGATGTTTTGACTAAAATAACCAAATTGTAACAAAATTTGGAAATAAAAGCAGAACTGATGCAAGTCTGTTCTTGAATACTTGCAGTAGCTCTTAAAATTGGATATCACTACGCAGTATGCCCCTTTGTCAGTCAGTTGCAAGGTCATTAAGTAGTCTGTTTTGGTCAATTACAGTAGGTTCTAAATTTGATATTGTAGACATGCCGCCGCTTTCCTTGTTTGATAACTACAATGTAGATGGAAAAAGTTAAGTTATTTCTTGGGAAACATAGCCAACATGTTAATCCCAATCCCCCAGTCTTTTAAAATACCAATTGGTAATTTAGCATCTGCTTCAAATATTTTGGCTGGTTTGGAAGCAGACTTGGGGGGAGGGGGAGGGCTGGATTGAGTGGCTAGCCACCCCTTTATGGAGAAGCAAAAAAAATTTTAAAAAGTGAAAAATATTGTGGTTACGATAGAAAAAAAAAGGCAAACACTCTGAAAAGGTACCTAATAATTCATTGCAATTTCTACTTTGTGGCATTGCTAGTATTTCTGGTGTAATAGTTTTCGATAACATGTAGGTCTCAATTCGCAAAAAGCGACATTTTATGGGCATGTCCCTGACTCGTCCCCAGTCGTTTTCATATAGCACACGGCAGCGCGCGAGGTGGAGGAGCAGGGGCTGACTTGCTCATCTCACCTTGCGCTCCCTTCCTTGGTACCCATCTTTCCTAAATAAAACTCTAGAATTAATGTTTCTTAAACTTAAAGGCAATAAATTAAAAATCGAGGCACCTAAAAAATAAAAGCTACAGCGCGCAAAATCCAGTCTGACTTTTGGTAGTTCTGCAGTTTTCCCATTGTTACGAGTGTTTGAAGCGTTATGATGTAATCGGTGAAAATAGTCTTTAAATGGAAAGCATGCAGTTCCATTAAGGCAGTCAAATACAAAGCAGCACGCTCTTTTTTGTAAAAAGTTATCAACAGTTAGAAATCGAAGAACACAATTCTGCGAACTGCATTTTGGGGAAATGATTTCGAGGCTTCGGGTCTCAATGGAGCGGATCATGCGTTTGCAGGACTCTGACCATCCAAGACTAGTATAGCCGCAATACGTAAATATTGGCATAATCATCGATTGGTAAATTCGTTGGGCAGTAAAAGTATCAATACTGGAACGGATGCCCCGTAAGAGGTTCACTCTTCCTGCTGCCTTCTTGTAAGTGCCTCTGGCATGGGTGACCATTTTTGATAAGAATATTTCTTACCAGAAAACCATAAACAAATGAAATGTTAACCTGTATAATCCTGTATAATTTTACCTCTACCATATGACTTTTAACCAAAACGCATTCATGAATAATAGACCGAACAAAACAAATATTGAGAAACAAAACTGATACTATTTTTTAATTCAAATCATCTGTACAATGTTTAACTAATCAAACAATTCCCTTTTCAAAGAAGGTACTTAAAATAGATCCCTGTAATGAAATTTGACACTACACCATCAATACAGCCACCCTTTTTAATACAGCAAAATTATCATGGCGTCTTGAGTATTATAAGACTTAGCATTAACAAAGTTTCACCGTAATGTGAAATAAACATACAGTTAATGATTATCCAAGCTTATGTGTTATCTTGAAGCACTACTTCCAAAATTCAAAGGGAACTAGTATCATGGCCCTGTCATTCAAACCCGCTCATCCCCCCCGGGCATTTGATAGGGGTTAGGTTCCCACCATGGGGGCATTTGCTCCCAAAGGGCTGCCCAGGGGTGGTGCATTTGACAGTTTTCATTACAAAGAATTTCATTACAAATAATTATAAATTCAATTTGGTACTTTTAAAATACAAAAGCATGATTTACATCAAAAGGATTAACTCTTAGCAAAGAATGTAGATGTAAATTCTTTTTCTGAGATTCAACCCTTTGTAAAGTTGCTTGTGTCACAGCACCACCCCAAAAATTCATGATGGTCATTCACACACGAGAGAATCAATGTAGGACAAAAGGGCCTAGAATGTTTAAAAGAAACCTTGAGAGGTAAGTTATTGTTATTTTTATAATAACAATGGATTCTATATTAAATGAGTTTTCTCTGCAAACATCACGTTTGTGAGTTTGTCTTTGTGGAGACCAGTGTGCATTACTTTTGACCACGTATGAATCAATATTTCAATATGCTTTATACGAAAAAAGTAAAGTACATGAACGTAAACAGTCCAAATCAAACTTTAACAGGCTAGTCACCAAATAGAAGATGCTTTTTCACGTTATATTAGTGCTCATGAGTACACAACAATACCATTATAACACAAAAATGGCATTTGGACACTATCCCATGGGTGGAACATCTGCACTTATCTTACGGCCCCACCATGGAGATTTTATGTGCACCAAAACAAACTGTCAAAAGCGCGAGGGGATGAGCGGGCTTAGAATTGACGGAGCCATAAAGAACTGGGAGTTCTGAAAAGCCCTCAAATTATTGTAGATGAGTGAACAACATTTGAGATAACAATTCAAGACAGGCAGTGGACATGATAGGAAAAATTTACTGTCATCGATTCGATATATTTACACTGCAACGAATTTATCATTGACGAGATCCAAGCTCTTGCAGATTTATTTATATTTGCTTGAACAATTGTTTCCTCTTGGTTGTGACTAGAGTGTCCGAACATCGGCCAAACAAACGGATTACATACACTCTACAAAAACAAATTAGCAAAAAAACATTAAAATATTAAAGGAACAAACCGAGCCACAAATTACACACTTATCGTGGGAAAAAAAATCAGAATCACACCAACTCCCGTGAAATACCGCGAATGTATGACCTGGTATGACGCAATTCACGGAAAAAGCCCCAAATTTCAAGTCCGATTTCGACCGTTTAAACCCTGTAAAAACGACGGGAGCCCCGACTTCTTAAAATGAACTACATGTATCGTACTAAAGTTCCATGCAAAAATAATCACAACACTGATCCCTGTCTCCCAGCAAACGACCAAAAGATTGTTTGTCAAACGCCGGTGTGCTCAATTTCTGTCCAGCTTTGACAGGAAACACAGATCATAAATGAATTTTTTCAAATTTTTCAACATAAACGTGATTTTCAGACTTATTTTGTACAAAAATATGCTTACCTGCAATTGAGAGTTCGATAATCTCTGGCCGTGATATTGCATTAGCAGCTCCTAGAAAAAGTTCGTTTGATTCTCTTGATAAGCGCAGAAAAAGGTTGAGGAAACGACAACCTACTCTCAACACGAAAACAACAACAGTGTCCGCCATTGCTCCGGCAGAGACGACGATATTGTGACGTAGCCGTGTGCAACACTCCATATTAGGAAGTTAATTTTGATTGGTTCGCTAAAAAACCCCAGCATCGGAACGGAGTTAATCGCTCCGAGGTGATATGCTTCTGGCCCAATCTATAGTTTCAAACGTGCTGCAAATAATGGTGAACTTTATTTCCGTCAAATTCTAATATAACGGAAAGTACTTTTTTTTTAGCTGCAGAAATCGACTTTTTGGAGCAAAACTGTGTCCGGGTTCTGGAACCGAGTTTAAGAACCTTGTGACGTCACTGGTTGTATTCACTCAGTAAGCGTTGTAGATTCTATCTCGTTTTCACTTGATTTATTCAAGTTTATTCTTCATATTGTCGATACCTACTAGTTTTCTACCTTGTAATTTCTGTCCAACCTTGACAGGAAATACACATCATAAACGTTGGAGGGCGCCAAAGGGTGTAGATTCACCAAAATGAATGCTACAGATTAGAACAGCTCAGCATACTTTTCGAACATCTGGAGTACTCGATTGGAGACTTCAAAGACGAATGTGGCAACTTTTATATCACGTCCTGAGGCCTACACACGATATATCGTCGTCTGTTTTCAGGCTGGTTCTGAAATCTGGATTCTCACGTTTGTCTAAGGTCTATTAACAAGGTTCTAACATATGCTGGGCAACTTTACTGCATTTAAAGCGGTAAGTGCATCAGCCATCCGCACAATCACGAAGTTATTAACGGTCCACAAGCACACAGAGGGTTCCTTTTTATGATACTAATAAGTGATTGTTGTTTTGGCCGACAAACAGTATCTTTGAAAATTGTGATCCACAGCAGGGTTTGCTTTATCGCCGCATACGTATCAGTGTAAACAAAGCGGGAATTTCGCTTCTCTTTCACACTTATCTCCCAATCGCAATTTCACGGCCGATGAATTACCTTGGGTTCTTTAGCGCATATTTATGTTTATGATCTTCACTTAATAGTATCCAAGTTCAAAGCAATTCGTTAAAACGTCACTAGTTTACACTCCTTTCGAAGGTTTATTAAACAGAATTTGAAATAATTTGTATGTATGACCTTTCGCCGCCGACATTGTCACGCTTTCTCTCGTTTCCTGAAAACATACCTGTAAGGTCATGGAAGCTTAGTTTACCGTAATAGTTTTAAATTCGCTCCCTCCATGTAAGAGAAGAGGGTTTCTTAAATTGTTGCTGTTGTGATAACTTGTAGGATGTAGCAGATACAACTGGACTGCAGGTCACTGTAGTACAACCTCGTCCACGGCGAAACTCACAAAGCGTCCGGTCTCCTCGAAACGAAGCGACTCGAAAACTCGAAGTGTTGTTACTGCGATTCGTGCAGCAGCACTCCGGATAATATTTTCAAAAGCCGCTTTCTCTTGTTTTCATGTCTTTTTTACTTTATGAGTGTAGATATTGTTTAATTAAATGCTGGCCATTTCACCAAGTGTCCCGATCATTTTGCGATTTAAGAGTCAATTCCTGTAAATACCGGAAATGTGATGACAGTAGCGAAATTTCGGATTTCTTCATATTTTGCCCAAATAACCTCTATAGTGAGTTGTTTTCGAAAATACCATTCAAAGGTCCTGAAGCACTTTAGTTTTTTCGAAATCGAGGAAAGCCCGAAAGCTCTCTGCCGCCGCCGAAAATGGCCGAAAATTGTCCATTATCTTTTCGCTCGCACAAATGAACGCGATGATATCTTTGATATACCTTGGGTAGCTCATAGTGCATGTCTTACTAGCATTAATTTGATTAGCAAAAGCTCCGAGTGTTATAGTATTTTAGGCCGATACAAGTACCTTCATCGAAGCTCGTGAGCGAAAGGGCTAAATTTAGCTAATTTCAAGACCATCAAAAGCCCACTGGTACATCGAATTTGAAGTCGAAACTAAAATTTTCTGTAAGCCCATACGCCATATTATGTTGTTTGAAAGTCTCTTCCGAGGCCCGAAAAAAGTACCCTGTCGAGAGCAATAAACGTGTGGTAACTTTTGAGCAATTCGTCATTCGTGAAACCAACATGGAACTTGGAAAGCTACATCATCAAGAACAAAAATAAGCGAGTGGAAGCCTTTTTTCAATAAGGATGCTTGAATCTGGTCTTTTTCCTTTTAGCTTGACCACATGATTAACTTTGGCAGACATTTGCAGTTAAATAAATATAGACGCTGCTTTCGGTACATTGCAATGTCATGCAAATTTATTTCGATCACCGGCACGTGCATATCGCCCGAAACTGATTTTACTTCCGCCAACTGTATGTTTCTTTTTGAAGGTTACAACTGTAGCACATATTATTCGTCCAATATCGGCAGTTTTATGTGGAAGACCCACAGCCGAAAAAAAAAAAGCATTCTGAAACGTGAAACTTGAGTAATCAATCAATGGATTACAGTTGCATCCATCATGTCTGGCGTAAATACTCGAGCACAACCATTTCATGTAAACAGGCACACTCTACTTTAAAAATAACCGTCTCATCGTAGCATTTCTTGAAATCCTGGTCTGAGACCAGGTAATGATAACAGAGCGTGAGCAGTTGGCGAAACCTCATGATCAACTGTCGCAGAGTTGTGGCATAAATATTACGGCAAGATAATTCGACCGTTGTATTTCTTACCCGTTTGCTTGCAGTTCTAATGGGTACAATTGCCCCTGTTTTTTACCACCAGATTTAAAGATCGTTCCTTTTCCATCACCTAATATGGCACATACCTCTGAATAATACACATACTGTGACATCATTTTGCTTCGAATGTTCCAACAGTCGTCCGCCACTTGCAAAACGTATAAAGCAGCAAGACAGATCAAAGTGTTTTGTGAGCAAAGTCGTGAATTGAACAAATGAACTAAAATATTTTTTGGGTTATGTTTAACATTATCTGGTTTAGGGAATATTGTGGTTGATTTTCATGTTTAGAGTACGAGCAGTAGTGCAGTGTTCAC
The DNA here is from genome assembly GCF_042242905.1 of Orbicella faveolata. Taxonomy (NCBI): domain Eukaryota; kingdom Metazoa; phylum Cnidaria; class Anthozoa; order Scleractinia; family Merulinidae; genus Orbicella; species Orbicella faveolata. The sequence goes on from NW_028301541.1 coordinate 15,239,225, forward strand.
TAATAAGGTACCAAAGAACCACTGAAGTAACGTAACTAACATTTGGATAAGAAGGCATTACAATTGAAACGATCATGCTTTTACATTTGACAAGGGTGGACGACGTCATGTGTTTTAAACATTTTTCATTTTTGTTTCTGGTTCCGCACCAAGAAATAGTTGGTAGTAAATGTGGGTGAAAAGTGAACATTGGAAATATTGAAAAATCAAGGCAATACTGTCTTAATGAAAGCATTGATCATTCTCTCCTTATCAAATGAGATAAACAGAAACGAGTTTTAAGTTTTGTTGCAAAACGACATTTTCAGGTTCTGTTTATAAGGATGTACAAGGACACGTTCATGACATTTTCAATGGAAGTTTCCGATGATACGTTAAGATTCCGTGAAATGCAAAGTTTTGGCGATATTTTCATTTCAAGTTGTAACAAGGCGACGAAGAAACGAGGGTTATTTTCCTTTGTCGAGGGAAACAGACAGACTTCCAACTAATGTAACTACTGTAGGTATGCCGATGGTGGAGAATATAGAATGAACAAGTTGCCTAGAGTATCCGCAGCGAAGAATATCTAGTTCCATTGCAGCCTTTAGTTTCACTGGCTTTAAAAACAATGAAAATGATTGGAAGAAAAACTGGCCTGCGAGAGCATCCGGTTTTTTTTGGCTCGTGTCTTTTTTTTTTTTTTTTTGCGCAAGAAACAAGAGCAGAAAAAAACAGGTGCCCTCGCATGTTAAAGAAAAACACAAGCGACTTGATTGAGCCACGTGTTTATGAGCTAGGCACAATTCAACTGGAAGTCCAATATTTTCGGACTTCAAATCGGATCTCTCCAGGGTCGCTCGTTTCCCGACCGCTGGTCAGGGGGAACGAAGACTCTTGGTATGAGGCTACTAGAATTCCAGTGGAAACCACCAACCAGTCTGTCCGCAAGAACAATTTGTGATATCACCGGAGATTTCGATCTTATCTGATACTCAGTGCGTGTTTACCGACCAGTGCGTAATTTTAGCAATTTTGACCTTCAGGTTTGATTTGTAATACTTGATAAACAACTATACTGAGGCTTCATCCACAATACGCCAGAGAAATTTGAAAACGCAGCTTTATTTCTACGGTTAGGTCTGCCGTCCTCAATAATTCGCCACGAAAACGGGCGCTCTTCAAACGAAAACACTGTTCAAACCCGAGGAATTTGAAAACGCCGGCTTTGTGTTTAAATTTGAACGGAAAACATTGTTAAAATAGAGCTTTTCCAAAACGATGACGTCACGATCTACTCAAACACAAATCCAAAATGACTGGTGATTGTTGCGTTTTCAAATTTCTCCAACGAAGTGTGGACGGAAAACATTTGATGTGTTTTCAGAGTGATTAACACTCTTTTCAAATTTCTCCGGCGTAGTGTGGACGGGGTATGAGTGTTTGCAGTTCCAGGGTACTGCCATTCAAAGTGAACATCCTGCATGAACGCCACCAGATAGACTTGCGACAAGTAGACTTCTACTTCTATAAAATGAAGTCCACTTGTTCCGCTTGCTCGGATTCGAATTTAAAATTTGAAAAAGTTTTGGCGCGAAAACATGGGTGTGACATAATGTTTCACAGCCTACCCCTAATTCCCTAGGCCCGGTTGTTCGAAAGCCGATTAACACTAGTCCAGGATTAAAAGTTAATCAGAGTTCTAATTTCTCTTGAATAAAAGTGTTTTCACTGTCCATGTTTCCTGGAGTTTGACATTAGTCAAAGCCAAAATTGAGGGACAAAAAAATTTGAACAGAAAACTTCACTGAAAAGTTACAAAATTGAAATAAAAATTTACGCTATTCCTGGATTAGCTTAATCGTGCTTTGAACAACCCGACCCTGGAGTTTTTTTGAAATATTTCAGAGCGAGCGAACGTAAGCAGAAAAATAAGCCATATGCTCAGTAACCACAGTCATGTATAAGATCAGGAGCCATGATGATTATGGTTCCTGATAAGATCAGATTTCAAGTTGAACAAATGACAGGCCAAAATATTAAAAAATATCAACAAAAAGAACTCAACTTGAGGTGTATTAAAACTGATAAGAAAACAAGAAGTTATATTTTTTTTTCTTTGCCGCGCGACAAAAGCCAAGAAAATTGAACACGCAAAAACGAAACCGAAAACAAAATTCCCATTCTTTTACTATAGCGGATAACATTTGAGAAAACACCGGAAAATAAAAGCGAAAAGACACATCTAAACAACAATTTAAAAACAAGAAATCAGATAATATCTTCGTGTGCGACAAATAATACAGCGCAGTGAAAGAAACATGAAACATGAAAATTGTAAATAAAAAAGACGACAAAAATAAGCCAATTACTTTGAGATAAATCGTATTTCAACCGCGCTAAATTAGGCCCGCCTTTCACATGCGCCGAATCGAATTGCCGAATTAAGTGCATGTAAAATGCGACGCTTAAACCAATTAAATGCTACATATTTCAATTAAATGCGAGTTCAGTCGAATATTCGACTGATCCAGTCGAATATACGACTGAAGTTCGACAGTTGATTTAAACGCCGCATTTTACATCTGCCGAATCTAATTCATAAATTATGTTAAATAAATTATGTTAAATAAATTATGTTTGCTCGAATGGGAATTAACACGTCACTATCGCTCGCGCTCAGCAATTTTATTCGGCAAAAAAAATACGAGGTTTAAATCAAATCAGCCGAACTTATTCATTCGAGTCGACTAAAATTAGTATTTGATTTGGCGCATGTAAAATGCTACTTTTAAACCGGGCCTTAGCGCCCACTTATTTCTTTTCTCAGGAGTTTTGTAGTAGCTGAATAAAACTCAAAAAATGTATTTGAACCAGGCGAATAACCTAAACAAACACGTCCGCGGAGGTCGCCGTAAATTAAATATGCAGAAATCCACGGTGCAAAAATACTGTTTACTTTAAAACCTAAAATTTCCGAAGAAAGGTAACCAAATGAGAGAAACATGACAGGAAGTTCAATAACAATAAATTTTCCTTCAAGATGAGGCAAAAAAAAAACTGGTTAAAATCAAAAAAAATGTTCAAAATTTCGCAGACGTGCTTCGCTGCGTGACAGCATGTTCAAATTAATAGATCGTTTTTACTGACACGCAATAAAAAAATAGATCCAAAACCATCCTTTGGAAAAAGCTATGAAATTATGATGTTATAGAAGACAACTAAATAAGACACTTCTCCAAGTTTTAGGCCTGTGCGTTTCCCCAAACTTCAGATATTCGTCGAAATGTTTCGCAGATATTTACAGAGCCCAGTATTAAAACGCAATGTTGGTGTACCTCCGTGGTACACCAATATGGCGACCGGAAAATAGTGTAAACATCTGGAACTTCCTTTGGCTATCTAGGCGACCGATTATCAGTACTGATCAAACAAGCATTTACATAAGCACTTTTCCTAATGCTCTAACTTCTAAAAAGGCTGAAAATCACGAGATAAGTATATATTTTTCGACGAACTCGATCGCAGCCTTGTGTCACGCACCTCCATAACTCTGAAATTCAAAATGCTCTGGATTCCAAACGAAGCACGTTATTGAGCTGTAAAATTGTAAACAGATATAAATATATCGCCTCTTATGCCTGACGAGGATAAAAACTTTGGTGGCTCTTTAGTTTTGGATTTTAGAAAGTGATGACGTCACGTGAAAACGATCTATTCTTCATGCTGAAGCGAAAGCTTGAGTTTTTGCCGACGGCTTTTGCAGTCATTTTATCGGCCGTGGCTTTACTAGTAGTTCAAAAATTTGAATTAAACTTCGAAGTAATACTGTACATTACCATTTTTGTTTTCTTTAAAGTCCAGGAAGCTGCTTGAAATCCGCGATCTGTATTCAAAACCAACCTGACAGCGTAGCGACTTTGTAAACAAAAGGTTGTATTTACCTTTAAAAGCATCCTTAATTTCTGTGTCAGAACTTTCTGGCCCCAAAACTACAGCTTGGACTCCTTTCTCGTTCAGGCTGGGTACCTGGTCTTTCATCAAGGAAATCAAAGAAAAAATAACAGGACAAACTGTCTCAAAAACTTCTGTTTCACCATGTTCAAAAAAGTCCAATACAAACGGCCTAATGTGGAATGTTAAACTCTTTGCAGATCCAGACGGTGATCGCGACGACTAATGTATCCTTCAACTACTACCTTGATTCACTCCGATTTCTTCGACACCAAGCTTCTTGAGCAAAACATCTTGTTTCAGCTTAACTGTGTTGTGTGTAGCTTACGAAGAGCCCTGGTACAAAACAAGTGTTGAAGACCTTCCCTCAAAACAAACTTTGCGACTCTATTTGCCGACGAATGAACACATGTGACCTCTAAGCTCTAAAAAAGGCACTGTCGAGCAGCAGAAAAATCCACGAATACCAAATATACTCACTGACAGTTGTTCGGTGAAGGACAAATTAACCTACAGACGACAGGGGACAGACAATCCTCGTACAGACTTGCATAATGTTTACAGCCCATCGAGCGAGCGAGGCATTTCCCCATAACTCACGATAACTCGTATTGCGCATGCGCAATTCACGGGTTAAAAACCACTGCGCTTTCCAGATTTCTTCCTTACAAAGTTTCCAGCCTTCGCTTCCTTTGAAAATTCCACGACTTCGCCGTTCTGTTGGCCAGTCTGAATAACTGTCATGGTGTTAGTTGAGTAAGTACTTGACTTTTGTTTGGTGGTCCCAGATCAGACAAATCGGCAAATGTGGATTGCGTGACAAACACGTGACAAACGGCTACTTGCGAAGTGTAAAGACCGCGGCGAGTGAATGCAAACTGTTTGCTCGTGCAAGTAAGGTAGTTCGCATTGTCAGCCCAACTAAACATTTTTGGACGAAATTGGAAGATGTAGGGGGGAAGGGGGTGTTGTTTAAGTCTGCAAAAGGACAGAACTCGACGAATCACAGAGCCGAGGGTCCTGCTATCACGTCATGTCTACGTAGATTAATGGAAAGTATTATCGCATTCACAAAAGTTGTACAATACACCTTTCCTCTTTACCTTTAAAATACATGTTTGTCGTTTGTGCTTTTTGAATAGAAATGCACCGTTGATAGTGCTGGGATACAAAAAGAGCAAAAGAAGCCTAGAGGGCATCGGAGTTTAGATGCGCGGTGTGTGTTTACATACATATTCACCCCTGTTGCTTTCTGCTAAACTATATGAACTATAATATGGACGCTTTCCATTCGACCAAAACTTCTGAAATTTTCGAGACAGGCATGAATGGTACGCAAATTTCCTGGGAAAGGTTCCAGAAAATCCGGAAATTTTTGGTCCAATGGAAAGCGCCCATATATATACCTCCTTAGCCGGGAATTCGGTAGCAGAAAAATAGGACAGTCAGAAGAGCTAAAATGTTTCTTTATTTTACCTTGAGAATTCACAGTTATGGACAAAGCGAACTTTTACATACATAATTAGCCAGTGTAAAATAGTTAGCATTATGTATTGTAACCTTATTTTGCACGTTTTAGAGGCAAAAGTAAGAGCGAATGCATGGACTGTCCACCGGGACAAAAAATGTATCTGTTGTAGAGAGGAGTCCGCTGTGGAGAGGTGACCGTTAGTGGAGGTTCGACTGTATAGTCTATATAGTTTTAAAAAAGAAAGTAACAAGAGTGAATATGTACGCAAATTCTCAACACGTACCCATTTAAGACTAGTGCCTCCTATACCAAAAGCACAAGCAATATACCTGTGTTTTAAAGTTGAATAGGAAGGGTGTGGTTTTTTATTAACGGTAATAAAGTCGAAACTTTCTACAACGGTCAAATTGCAAACAGAGGAAAGTGGATTTTATGGAACGGTATCAGTAGAGGTAAAGTACGACACCGATATTTTCTTGCGATTCAAGATTTTTACCTTAAAAAAAATGCTCAGTGTAACATGTAAATACGTAACGCAATCAAAACATATCAATAAGACAGAAACCAAACAGAAATAGAGACCAACGACGCGCCGTATAGATCAAGTTTCGTGACCATGTGCAATAAAAAATGAAGTTTTGTAGACAGGGTTTGTCAGTTGTTGATTAACTGGCCGTTTCGGAGAGGTTATTTTGGCAGTTGGGACGCGTTTTAGTGGCTCTTGCCGTTGTGTAGAGGTGGCCATTCTAAAGAGGTTAAAATAAGAGTGACCGTCCGCCAGTACGAAAAAAGTGGTCGTTGCAGAGAGGTGGCCATTTCTGTAGAGGTAGCTGATAGTGGAGGTTCGACTGTAGTTTCCATTTTTTCACGCAGACGTAGAGAGAAAACACCCTGCCTACACGAGGCGAGCAAGGAACAGTTTTGATTCCCTATCCACGCCCCCGGCGAGGCAAGCAGACTTCCATATAAAAGTGACGGAGGTGCTTTTCCTACCTTTTAGGGGTTAAAAATGAAGTTTAAGTAGCCTTCAGGGTGTTTAGCCTCAAAAGGTCCCCAGCGGGAGCTTTTGGGATGCCTTTCAGGGTACTGATCCGAATAGAAATATGACAGGAGATAATGTGTTATGTAAGAATTGGTATCTCTTAGGAGAGGAAAAATTTCAAGCCACGCCCACAAAACAGGATCTTGATACCTCTTAAGGGTTCTTTTCAAAATTTCCACGAGAACCCCCGTCCTTTTTATATGGCTGTCCCCTTCCCCTCGGGGTCTACGTCGCCATCTTTACTCATTTTGCAAAACGTCATATGTTCATGATTGTCACGCAACCCACATTTGCCGAATTGTCTGAACTACGACCACCAAACAATGTCAAGTACTCAACTAACACCATGACACTTATTCGGACTGGCCAACAGAACAGCGAAGTCTTGGAACTTTACAAGAGAGCGAAGTCTGAAAACTTTGTAAGAAAGAAATCTGGACAGCGTAGTGCGACTGACTAGGAAACATTTGTGATTTTCTGTCTTGCTGCTCACGTTTTACAAGTGGCGGATGACTGTTAGAACACTCCAAGTAAAATGATGTCACAGTATGTGTTTTATTCAGTGGTATGTGCCATATTAGGTGATAGGAAACGAACGATTCATCTATAAATCTGGTGGCAAAGACAAGGGCAATTGTACCCATTATATTAAAATTGCAAGCACACGGGTAAGAAATATAACGGTCGAATATCTTGCTGTATTATGCCACAACTTTGCGACAGTTGATCATGAGGTTTCGCCAACTGCTCACGCTTTGTTATCATTACCCGGTCTCAGACCAGGATTTCAAGAAATGCTGCAATGAGACGGTTATTTTTAAAGCAGAGTGCACCTGTTTACATGAAATGGTTGTGCTCGAGTATTTACGCCAAACATGATGGATGCAACTGTATTCGATTGATTACTCAAGTTTCACGTTTCAAAATGTTTTTTTTTTTCTTGAGGTCAGGTTCGGCTGTGGGTCTTCCACGAAAATTAAAACTGCCGATCTTGAACGAATAATATGTGCTACAGTTGTAACCTTCAAAAAGAAACATACAGTTGGCGGAAGTAAAATCAGTTTCGGGCGATATGCACGTGCCGGTGATCGAAATAAATTTGCATAACATTACAATGTACCGAAAGCAGCGTCTATATTTATTTAACTGCAAATGTTTGCCAAAGTTAATCATGGGGTCAAGTTAAAAAGAAAAAAAAACAGATTGCAAGCATCTTTATTGACGAAAAAGGCTTCCATTCGCTTATTTTTGTTCTTGATGAAGTTAGCTTTCCAAGTTCCATGTTGGTTTCACGAATGACGAATTTCTCAAAAATGTACCACACGATTATTGCTCTCGACAGGGTACTTTTTTCGGGCCTCGGAAGAGACTTTCACAAAACATAATATGGCGTATGGGCTTACAGAAAATTTTAGTTTCGACTTCAAATTCGATGTACTAGTGGGCTTTTGATGATCTTGAAATTAGCTAAAATTAGCCCTTTCGCTCACGAGCTTCGATGAAGGTACTTGTATAGGCCTAAAATATTGTAACACTTGGAGCTTTTGCTAATCAAATTAATGCTTTAGAAACAGCAAGACATGCACTATGATCTACCGAAAGTATATTGATAGATATCGTTGCGTTGATCTGTACGAGCGAAAACAAAATGCACAATGGCGGCAGAGAGCTAAAATGGCGATTTTCGGGCTTTCCTCGATTTCGAAAAAACTAAAGCGCTTCAGGACCTTTGAATGGTAGTTTCGAAAACAACTCATTATAGAGGTTATTTGGGCAAAATATGAAGAAATCCGAAATTTCGCGACTGTCATCCCATTTTCGGTATTTACAGGAATCGACTCTTAAGAACTCGCACTCCATAAAATATGCCTACATAAAATATTTTGGAAATATCCAATTTCAGTATATACCACCCAAGTGAATAGTGCTTTTCGCGCGTTCTGATTGGTTAACTCGGAGGTGATTGGCAAGTACTATTCAACTCCAAGCAGCCGGCGCGAGAGATTCTGAAATTTCCCCCCGCTTGTCACACATAAAATAACGTTTAGTCCGCTAATTATTCAGCTTGTGTGGTATATACTAAAACAATTATTCACCTCAGTGTCGGTGAAAGTGATGGATATTTATCTCCACTTCGGTGAATAATTGTTAAAAATAGACTGAAAAGCCCCAGGATCGACTCTCCACCTCTTCATGTCTAAGGCTACTGTTATTATCTGCTTTAAAGTTCCGAGATGTCCTTAAGATGGTTTTTGGGGGACTTCGAACAGTATTCTCTTCTCCCATAATCACTCTAAATTTACAGCGCGGTATGAGAGCAACACAACCAGTGACGTCACTAGGCTGTTTTAGCCGCGCCCAGAGGGCCGCCAATTTTGGACTTAACCAGCCAACTTCGAACGGCTGAAAAGCAGTTTTCGCTTACCGTATGCGAAAAAACAGTCTGCAGTGTTTCCAAGTAAGGTTGAAACTTTATTACTAAGCAAAAATCTCACATACGAAAATTTCGTTTCAGTACCACTTTAAATGGGTTAAATAATCACATGGGGTATATTCATTATTGAAAACTTAGAGGTCTAACTTTGTTGAGTTTTGCCTGTTGTGTCGCTAGTGAGAAAATTTTTTTTCATATCAGTTTCAATTTGCCTTACTGCATCATTGTCTAAAGTTTCAAGATCTAGATCAGATAAATGGTATTTTTCTAACATGTTCAAAAAGTTGGAATAAAACCCGGAATTATTAATAGAATGCAATTTTTTCGACATAAAAAGGTTTGTTTGACGAGAGGGTCATCAAGTTTGTTGTTTAGATAAAGATAATATTTCATTATTTTTCGGTTAATTACAATAAGTAGCAGGTCTCGTCCAAGCTCAGCAGCTACAAGCGACGTTAAAGGTGATAGTGGTAGTGGTACTGTGGTAGTGGTGGTGGTACTGGTAGTGGTAGTGTTAGTGGTAATGGTGGTAGCGGTGGTGGTAGTGGTGGTAATAGTGGCAGTGGTAGTAGTAGTGGCAGTGGTAGTGGTAGTGGTAGTGGCAGTGGTAGTGCTGGTGGTAGTAGTGGTAGTGGTAGTTGTAGTGGTGGTGCTAGTGGTAGTGGTAGTGGTAGTGGTAGTGGTGGTGGTAGTTGTAGTTGTAGTGGTGGGGGTGGTGTTAGTGGTAGTGGTAGTAGTACTGGTGGTGGTAGTGGTAGTGGTAGTGGTAGTTATAGTGGTAGTGGTAGTGGTAGTGGTAGTGGTGGTGGTAGTAGTAGTGGTAGTGGTAGTTGAAGTGGTGGTGGTAGTGCTGGTGGTAGTGCTGGTGGTAGTGGTAGTGGTGGTGGTAGTGGTAGTGGTGGTGGTAGTAGTAGTGGTAGTGGTAGTTGAAGTGGTGGTGGTAGTGCTGGTGGTAGTGCTGGTGGTAGTGGTAGTGGTAGTGGTAGTGGTAGTAGTAGTGGTAATGGTAGTTGTTGTGGTGGTGTTGGTGCTACTGGTAGTGGTAGTGTTAGTGGTAGTTATAGTGGTAATGGTAGTGGTAGTGGTAGTGGTAGTAGTAGTGGTAGTAGTAGTGGTAATGGTAGTTGTAGTGCTGGTGTTGGTGCTACTGGTAGTGGTAGTGTTAGTGGTAGTTATAGTGGTAATGGTAGTGGTAGTGGTAGTGGTAGTAGTAGTGGTAGTAGTAGTGGTAATGGTAGTTGTAGTGGTGGTGTTGGTGCTACTGGTAGTGGTAGTGGTAGTGGTAGTTATAGTGGTAATGGTAGTGGTAGTGGTAGTGGTAGTGGTGGTGGTGGTAGTGGCAGTGGTAGTGGTGGTAGTGGTAGTGGTAGTGGTAGTGGTGGTGGTACTGGTAGTGGTAGTGGCGGTACTGGTAGTGGTAGTGGTACTGGTAGTTGTAGTGGTGGTGGTGGTGTTAGTGGTAGTGGTAGTGGTAGTGGTGGTTGTAGTTGTAGTGGTGGTGGTGGTGGTGCTAGTGGTAGTGGCAGTAGTAGTGGTAATGGTAGTGATAGTAGTAGTGGTAGTGGTAGTTGTAGTGGTGGAGGTGGTGGTGGTGGTGCTAGTGGTAGTGGTACTGGCAGTGGCAGTGGTAGTGGCAGTGGCAGTGGTAGTGGCAGTGGTAGTGGTAGTGGCAGTGGCAGTGGCAGTGGTAGTGGCAGTGGCAGTGGTAGTGGCAGTGGCAGTGGTAGTGGCAGTGGTAGTGGCAGTGGCAGTGGTAGTGGCAGTGGCAGTGGTAGTGGCAGTGGCAGTGGTAGTGGCAGTGGCAGTGGTAGTGGCAGTGGCAGTGGTAGTGGCAGTGGCAGTGGTAGTGGCAGTGGCAGTGGTAGTGGCAGTGGCAGTGGTAGTGGCAGTGGTAGTGGTAGTGGCAGTGGCAGTGGTAGTGGTAGTGGTAGTGGTAGTGGTAGTGGTGGTTGTAGTTGTAGTGGTGGTGGTGGTGCTATTGGTAGTGGTAGTAGTAGTAGTGGTAGTGGCAGTGATAGTAGTAGTGGTAGTGGTAGTTGTAGTGGTGGTGGTGGTGCTAGTGGTAGTGGCAGTTATAGTGGTAATGGTAGTGGTAGTGGTAGTGGTAGTGGCAGTGGTAGTTGTAATGGTAGTGGTAGTGGTGGTGGTAGTAGTGGTAGTGGTGCTAGTGGTAGTGGTAGTGGTAGTGGTAGTGGTAGTGGTGGTGGTAGTTGTAGTGGTGGTGGTAGTTGTAGTTGTAGTGGTGGGGGTGCTGCTAGTGGTAGTGGTAGTGGTAGTTATAGTGGTAGTGGTAGTGGTAGTGGTGGTGGTGATGGTAGTAGTAGTGGTAGTTGAAGTGGTGGTGGTGGTGCTATTGGTAGTTGTAGTAGTAGTGGTTGTGGTAGTGATAGTAGTAGTGGTAGTGGCAGTTGTGGTGGTGGTGGAGGTGCTAGTGGTAGTGGCAGTTATAGTGGTAATGGTAGTGGGAGTGGTAGTGGTAGTGGCAGTGGTAGTTGTAGTGGTAGTGGTAGTGGTGGTGGTAGTAGTGGTAGTGGTAGTTGTAGTGGTGGTGGTGGTGGTGCTAGTGGTAGTGGTAGTGGTAGTGGTGGTGGTAGGGGTAGTTGTAGTGGTAGTGGTAGTGGTGGTGGTGGTGGTAGTTGTAGTGGTGGGGGTGGTGCTAGTGCTAGTCGTAGTGGTGGTGGTAGTGGTGGTGGTAGTAGTAGTGGTAGTGGAAGCGGTGGTGGTGGTGCTAGTGGTAGTGGTAGTTGTAGTAGTAGTGGTAGTGGTAGTAGTAGTGGTAATGGTAGTTGTAGTGGTGGTGTTGGTGCTACTGATTGTGGTAGTGGTAGTGGTAGTTATACTGGTAATGGTAGTGGTAGTGGTAGTGGTGGTGGTGCTAGGTGTAGTGGTAGTGGTAGCGGTAATGGTAGTGGTAGTGGTAGTGGTAGTGGTAGTGGTAGTGGTAGTGGTAGTGGTAGTGGTAGTGGTAGTGGTAGTGGTAGTGGTAGTGGTAGTGGTAGTGGTAGTGGTAGTGGTAGTGGTAGTGGTAGTGGTAGTGGTAGTGGTAGTGGTAGTGGTGGTCGTGGTGGTACTGGTAATGGTAGTGTTGGTACTGGTAGTGATAGTGGTAGTGGTGGTGGTAGTGGTGGTGGTAGTGGTGGTGGTAGTGGTGGTGGTAGTGGTGGTGGTAGTGGTGGTGGTAGTGGTGGTGGTAGTGGTGGTGGTAGTGGTGGTGGTAGTGGTGGTGGTAGTGGTGGTGGTAGTGGTGGTGGTAGTGGTGGTGGTAGTGGTGGTGGTAGTGGTGGTGGTAGTGGTGGTGGTAGTGGTGGTGGTAGTGGTGGTGGTAGTGGTGGTGGTAGTGGTGGTGGTAGTGGTGGTGGTAGTGGTGGTGGTAGTGGTGGTGGTAGTGGTGGTGGTAGTGGTGGTGGTAGTGGTGGTGGTAGTGGTGGTGGTAGTGGTAGTGATTGTGATAGCGGTAATGGTAGTAGTAATGGTGGTGGTAGTGCTAGTGGTGATGGTGGTGATCGTGGTGGTGGCTGTGGTAGTGGTAGTGGTAGTGGCAGTGAGAGTGGTGGTGGTAGTCGTAGTGGTAGTGGTGTTAGTAGTGGTAGTGGCAATGGTGGTTGTAGTAGTTGTGGTGATAGTGGTCGTGGTGGTGGTGGTAATGGTGGTGGTAGTGGTAGTGTTTGTGGTAGTGGTGGTGGAGGTGGTGGTGGTGGTGGCGGTGGGGGTGGTGGTGTTGGTAGTTGCGGTGGTGTTGTAAGGGGTAGTGGTGGTGTTGGTGGTAGTTGTAGTGATAGTGGTAATGGTAATGGTATTGATAATGGTAGTGGTATAGTTGTGGGTAGCGATATTCAAAAAGCAGATACCCAAACAGTTCTCCAATCAGCAGGTTCTTAAATGAACGAAATAACAACGAATGGGGCCTCTTAAAAGTTAACATTTATTCCACTTCCGAAAATCTTAAGTAACAAATACCCACTTCATTTTGTATCCAAACTTGATGATATCCCCATGTCGATCCTTCTCATATGTACACAGTCCTTCTTCATTTTTGCGGTTTGTGGCGCGTGGAGTGTAAATAGTAACATCAATACCCCAGTAGTTTCTCTCCAACAGCACTCTTATACCGGATGGGACTATAACCTGAATTGAAGAAAAATCACACTTGTTCATCAATTTCTTTTTTAAGGTTACTCCAAACATTCGCGGGGCTACGTTTTCCAAATTTTCTTTTTTCCAACCAAATTAGAGTTCATTATTCAAGGTAACATTTTCCAAAAAATGAAAATAAAATATTAAAACGCGCGCGAGTTATTGAGAAAAAGAGGTTTTTAATAAAAGTTAATAAACCGTCAAGGTGTCATAATCCCTAAAAGGCATGGACTCCTCAGCGACCTTTTCGCGGCAAACGGCGTAATCCAGAGATTCTATATCAAATGCTTTCAATTTGAGATTTCATTTCCGTCAAGAGTGCCTTTTCGTAGTCACTCTTCGGCAATTGCTACTCAGTTTGTTTTTGCTTTGTTGCACAGCGCTTTTCTCCGTTTTGTCCTTTATTGTTGACCACCGGCCTAAAACTTATGCGCCTAAAACGTGACTGTAACACCATCGCTTTACCGCGAAGCTCAACTTTCCTTACTGTGAACGCTAGGGGTTCTCTTATTTCATTAGCTAGCGGCATTTTGAGTTGACATATCCCTCTCAGAAGGCTTTACATGTTTATAAATCTTTGCAAGGCGAAAACTTGCACTCGTTTTTCGAGAGAATCCCTGCTCTTTAAATGAATTAATAGGATATGTAGAATCGATGGTTTTCCTTGAAATTTGGCCAGAATATTCACTGATGGATACGGAACGGAACAAAAACGTGTCGCCGAATTCTTTTCTTTCAAAGACTTTTGTCATGGCGGTCTCTAACGCAACACGTTACACGAATTTTTCGATAGTGGAACTTGACAGATCTATAAAAAGATAACCAATAGAAATGAAAGACAATGCTGACAGGCTTTGAGAGATTGATGCTTTGTGATTAACACTGCACAGTTATTTTGCATCAATGATCGCATTTGATACCCGTTTAATTCGCCGGAATTTCTGTCGGTCGTTTTGGCGTTAACGGCTTCTGGCGCCTTAGGAAAGCAGTCGGCAAAAAAACATATAATTTTACCGAATTTTACATTTTATAACCTTTCTATTGATATATAGTTTGTGGGGGTTTCCTTCAAAACAGCGCGCGTGCGAATTTTTTTCTGGAGGAAACCCGCGAAGGTTTGAAGTAAACTTAAACCTCACCTGATTCGACAGGAAATTCGTTTTTATGCCGAGAGCGACGCCTATTTATAAACCCAGCGCACAAAAGACTATAATGAAATGGTTATAATCGCGGTCGTGCATGCGGCCAGAAACCACTGAATCACTGAAACACTTGTTTGGATTAATTTGGCCACTCACGTGGCGTTTATTTCAAACCATTCAAATGCTAAGGTGTCAAATTAATCAATTAAACATCGCTATATTTGATTCAGTGAATAAAGTTGGGGCGAAAAACAGCCAGCCCAGTAAGAGGTAGCAAGAGCAGAGGAGGAGCTCAGGGGATGGTGGAGGGCCGACGAAAGAAAGTAAAGTACGCTTCTAAGGCTAAACAGCTATCACGATCGGCGCTGGCAGAAAAAGGGGATAGGGTTAGCAGAGCACACGAATTTAAAGCTTGCTCTGCGTGTGGTGTCTAGCCCATTAACGGCTATCTACCTCTGCAGCTTGTACTGTAATCTAAGATAAGGCCCCGCCTCAGCATAAAATCCATTATCGCGCTAAGTCAATAATGGGCCATATTTTTGGCTGCGGTGGATACATCTGCACTAAATCCACTTTCGCCAACGTTAATCGCAAGTAAAGGATTTAGCGCTTCTTTAAGACATGTGTAGATAATTGAAGGTTTGCAAAAGTCTTCGAATTGGATGTGCGTCCTAAAACAGTTATGGCCCCTTTGTTAGGTAATCAGTCGTTAATAAATTCAGATGATTTGAGGAAAGGACCTGAACCGGCTATTCCTTGCAAGCTGACGTCCGATTTCACCCCGTAGAAGAATTGTAAGCCATCATGAAACTATGTTATATGTTTGATATATAAATATATTACCATCATGTGCCAGTTCTCTTTCACCACAGTTACAACAGCATGTTTATCTGGGTCACACATACTTCATAGAATACGAAGAATATATACATAAACTTAAAAGAAAGCCCCGAAAAGGGAGTTCAGAGCTTGGCCCTAATAATGCAAGCTCCCAAAACTAAAATTAAAAGGTAATGAGTCGTGATATTAAATAAAATAGGGATACCCGAGAGTTAATAAATAAAACAAGGAAACCCTAAAGATATCTACATCGTTAAATAAGAATAAGCTAACTCCTTAAATGGCACAGTTCAACTTCGAAAAACCTAAAAACCTCCAGCCTCCAATACTTCTACCGGTAAAATGTTCCATAAGTAGACCACTCTAACCAAAGTAAAGCTTAAATGCGATCTGGCTCTCGGTGAATAAAGAGTTGAAATAATGATTATTAGACGATTTTAGGCATAAGCCCAATCAAGAACATACCTCGTATTTGCTGTTGATGCCCTTAATTACTTGATGTAACGTAATCCCTGGTGCGAGACACTTTGCACGTGGTATATCAACCACAATAGGGGTTGTAGCATCTCGAAACGTTTTCGGTGGATCACCGCAGCAGCTGAATTTTATGAGATCGTTGTGATCGCGGATGATAACTCCACAGTTACATGTTACTGATCTGGCATTATTGCAAGACCATTGTCTCGTTAGCACCTTGAAAATAGTTAGAGACATATTTTTTTTAGGAATATACTCGCTGATATATAAAAATGATAACATAATCCCGATAGCCCAGTAATAGAATACAAACTGTTTCAAAGTTCCCGTTCATCTCATAACCACTACCAAGGAGTAGTTGCATCGTGGTGGGATCAACTAAAATGTTTAACTAAATGCTACTAAATCAGACGCCAACCGACTGAAATGGTTCCATCAGGTCAGTGTCAATACATGGCACGGTTTCCGAGTCCTGGTCAAATGGTTGACGTTTAATCTCTTTCTGTGTTGTTGTTGAGGTTTTGCTGCTGCTGATGCAGCTTCGGGGTCTTCCTTTCAGTTCTCAATTTTAGGAACAGTCATCAGAGTTAATTGCGTATATATAAAGAATATATAAAGTTACTTCAGCGCGAGCAGTATGTGATCCCTAATCAATGAAATAGAAACAAATAAGCAAACAAACAAACAAAAAAACAAGATCGAAAAGAAAAATGTCATCATCACGGTTATGGTAAGGTCATTATTTCTCTATCCACGAATAGCGCTCCTTACTTCCTACCTCAAAGTTCTTTTCTTTGTTGTGATACAGAACAAAATCCCCAAGGCCAAAAAAGTCGTGCCATCTCTCTCTAACACTAAAAAATTATACGATCATATAAATAATAATAATAATTATAATGGGTACCTAACAAAAACCATTCATTCCCCCAGCAAATACGCACAAGAAGCCAGCCCAAGAAGAGCACTAACATGTACCTTTATATAGGACTGAAAACATAGTGCAAGAAGAACCATCTGGTAACAGTAGTGAGAAGAAATTTGCATATTGGGACTCTCTATTAAAATTCTTTTACCAAAAGTTCATAACAAACCAAACGTATATTATTTGCCTTCTGTGAGAGCAGACGTCATGTTTTAGTGTTGAGTTTAAGAAATTGAAGGTAGGAAAGTCATACGTTCAAAATATAGTTAGACAGTGTCAAGGCGTCTCTTCAAACATGCTTCTGACACCCATCATCGTAATTTTCTTGTCGATAGCTCAAAACCCCATAATACTGCCCTTCTCCTTGTTAGTTTCTTAATAATATATATAATAGTTACCAAAAATGAGTATACCTCGGAACGTTCTGTTTATCAAGCATGCGGTAGTGAGGATCAGTAACACTCCTACATTTATGTATTGCCTGAGCTTTCTGTACCACAGTAACCTAAACACAGAGAAAAAGAGAGAGAGTGACTGAGAGAGAGAGAGAGAGAGAGAGAGAGAGAGAGAGCGGGGGGGGGGGGGGAGAAAGAGAGAGTTTAAAAAACAAGAGGCTCCAAGTAGCCTATACTCATGCACAGAAGGTTACAAGTCGTATAAAATAGATCCGCAGTGCCTACATAGTCAGACAAGCAATTTGAAAACGTTTGCGATCTGACAACTAGAAATAATACGGGAGAAATGCTAATTTGAAAAAAGTGCATCAGATCTAAGATATAGATAATTAAGATGCAGAAGAGAAGATAAGTGCTGTAACGCAATATGCCATCTTTATTACAAGGATATCGTCAGGCGAATAACAAAGCAAACCGAGTCGAAAAATTATAGATAGAGAATTAACAAACGATCAGAATTGCGAATTGGATGAGATATCTTTTTTCGTAGCAATTCTGAACTAAATCTCTTTAGGCATTTTTTGTTCAAGTGTTGGACTTGTTTATGTTGGTTGTTAGGAATATATTCCAGCTACTGGGCCATTGTAACAAACATTAACTTTGCCTTATTTTTATTATATTTGCAATTTGATTTTAAAGTATACTTGAAACTTGATAAAATAACAGTATTCCTCAGTAGGCACCTGGTGTTATTTTGTAAGTTGTATGATGCATTGCCATATTTCTGAGAATTAAAATATTATTATATATATATATCCTTACACATGTTGCTAAAAATGTAATAAACCTGAGATAATACTTCGATGACAGCTTACCTTCCAAATGGGTGTTGAAGGCAACTAATTTTGATGTTCTTTGCCACGTAATTTTCCTATGTCTTACGGCGCTGCCGTGCTCAGCCACCTGCCTTTTCATGCCGCGACGGCATTTTCTAAGTGTCACTTTTCTCTGGCTTGTGCAATATTTTTGCAGGACTTGGATCCATGTCTTGCATATAAAGCATCCTCTGGGTATCTATTGAGTTTTGCATTGAATATTTCTAGTGAAAAGGGGCAAGAAGTGAAGGAACTAATTGAACTGAAAAATAGACCCAGATCGATATCACGCAATGTTAAGTGATCACGTGCCGCAAATACATCCGCGTGGATATTTTTGTCGTGCTCTTGCTCATTTCTTCATTTTCTTCCTTACTAGCATACGATGTTTTCGTTTTGGTTTTTTGTAACTTTTTTATTTGTAATCACAAGCCTCTTTCGAAGGAGAGTTCTTTGTATGCAATACTTTGAAGCGTTGTATATACACGCAACACATTTACTTTTCCCATTTTCTAGTGACTGTGCAACAAGCTAGAAATCCTATCTAGTTTTAGCTCCAAAAGTCAAATGCCTGGGCAGTTCAATTGCTAATAATTTCCTAAAGCTAGATAAAAGGGAATAGTAATATATATCTGAAAAAGGGCTAGTTAGTGGCCGCAAAGAGAGTTTTTGTAATTTGTATTAAGAGCGCCTGCCTGTAAAAATCAGACAATTCTTAATTTCGCGGCAAGAGTCGAAAATTCGATTTCGCTGATATTCTTATGGTAGATAGGCTAAGGCATGACAAAAACTACTGGATAGTTTTTTTTGGCAAAAATATCCTTTTATTTCAAAGAAACAGGCAACTTACTAAATTCCGTTAAAATCGTCATTTGACGCACCATTTTATTAAGCAAGTTTGAGAGCCTCGCATGCAAAACCTCATCATTCTTCCGTATTTAAAACACTCAAATATTTTTGTGCAATGTTTAAATGTGTACTGGGTTGATTTTAGGGTATGTTGCGTTGTCTTTTTGGGTGCAAAATAATTAAATTTCGAAGACATGTATTTCATTCACGTAAAAGTACTTTCACCATGTGCGAAACCTTCAAATGGATTAAGCTTCTGGTGGTTGAATAGCAGAAGGATGGTCTACAGATTCCTGTAAAAATTTCTTTGGGCAAATGATTGTGAGGGACGCGAGAGCTTTTCAAAGTACGTCAAAAATGTAAATATTTGACCATCCGTCGTGAAATTTCAATTTACGGGTTAGACGTATATTTTAGCATGCGCTACAAGACTTGACCTATAATAAGTTGAAATCGACGCAGAGCTTATAATTTCGAAATGCTCTAACCTTATTTGTTGTAGAAGGCAGGTCAAAAGCCGATTTGACGTGTTTTTAGTCGATCTCTCACCATTCGTCGTACATAAAGCAGAAGTTTGCTTTTGTTTACACAAGGTTAACTGCCGATGTACATCGCCTACTGTCAACCTATTATTGGTCGAATACCATGAATCTGTGACCATCTTTCTGCGCATATGAACATCACTGCATCTAAGTCAAAAACGGCTGAGTCATTTGAAGATAGTTGCTTGCTTTGCACTGCGCCAAAATATTATGTTTGATCGATTGCTGATCATTGCTGATAAGCGTGTCGGCGCAGCACAATCTACAGCCGTTATTTGTTCGTCACGCAATGCTGTCACGGCATATGCTGCACATTTTGATCTATTTTGTATAGAACACTCTCAGGATAAGTGAAACAATTTAATCATTGTTCATCTGTTTGTTCATATATATGATAATGTGTGTATATTTATATAATCGTATTCTATAGTGTATGAGGCCTCGGTCCAAATCACGTTTGTTGTACGTTCTGATGTTTCAGACAACAGCTGATAAAGCTAGTGCCTGTACTCACTAGAATTTTAGAAAAATCGCCATAAACAAATTATAGATCAATATAGCAAGAACTAGCTGAAATAAAAATAGGAAATCACAACGTGTCTAATTCATGAGAAAAACAGACTAAATTTAATTAGTAATTACGTGGGTAAATAGCCCTGGCCATGCCAGCTTATTTGGCGTGTTTTGTTTGCTTAGTAACGAGGCATTGGTATGTTTGTAACAGAAAATAGAGGACTTTTGTCAATGCAGTCCAAAATTATTGTCATTAGAATATTGTAAATAAGACACCTATTGACTGGGTACCTCCGCGGCCACCATTTGGTCGTTCCGATAAGGGTTTCATTATTGTCTTTACCCCTATTAAGCGGCCACCCAAAATTTAAAAACTTTGTTTTGGAAAGGGCGATGGCAGATAAGAGTCTGAAATTGAAGGTGCATGACGAGTGATAATTCAAACACACGTCTATCATGACTGTCTTGAATTGACTCCATGTTCACCAAGAAATTTATAACCCGATAGTGAAAAATTAAATATTCAAGGTACACCAACCTCTATTTAAGCGGCTAGCCCCATTAAGCGGTCACCACCCATTTCCCCGAGAGTAGCCCACTGTATTACATGTAAACCGAAAATAATTGCACAGCGCGAAAAGACCTAGCTATGAGTTTAGCGTTACAGTATTACGCAGGGCATGTAGATAGCGGTGGTCGAGTAAAAGATAACAGGGGCAATGGTAAATTATTCATTCTTTTCATTTCTTAATTTAATCTCTTCCTACTCAACACGATTGTGTGCTCCCAGTGGTTCCAAGCCTTACGGAGCCTTATGTATTAGAATAGAAATTGTCCTACCTCTACCCCCTAAAATGGGATGACAGCATTACGTGACGAACAAGGAACCGCTGCAAGCAAGGATCCAAGCGATCAAACCATGATGATCAAACGTAATATTTTCGTGTAGTGCAAAGCAAGCAACTATCTACAAATGACTTAGCCGTTTTTGACTCAGATGCAGTGGTGATCATATGTGTCGAAAGAGGGTCACAGATTCATGGTATTCGACCATTAAATAAGTTGACGGTTGGCGATGCAAATCGGACGTTATGTAAACAAAAGCAAACTTCTGCTTTATGTGTGACGAATGGTGAGAGAAACACGTCAAATCGGCTTTGGGCCTGCCTTTTACAGCAAATAAGGTTAGAACATTTCGAAGTTATCAGCTCTGCGTCTATTTCAACTTAACATAGGTCAAGTCATGTGGCGCATGCTAAAATATACGTCTAACCTGTAAATTGAAATTTGACGACGGATGGTCAAATATTTGCATTTTTAACGTTCTTTGAAAAGCTCTCCCGTCGCTCACAATCATTGGCCCAAAGAAATTTTTACAGGAATCTGTAGAACATCCTTCTGCAATTCAACCACCTGAAGCTTAATCCATTTGAAGGTTTCGCACATGGTGAAAGTACTTTTACGTGAATGAAATACATGTCTTCGAAATTTAATTATTTTGCACTCAAAACGACAACGCAACATACCCTAAAATGAACCCAGTGCACATTTAAACATTGCACAAAAATATTTGAGTGTTTTAAATACGGAAGAATGATGAGGTTTTGCATACGAGGCTTTCAAACTTGTTTAATAAAATGGTGCGTCAAATGACGATTTTAACGGAATTTGATAATTTGCCTGTTTCTTTGAAATAAAAGGGTATTTTGCCAAAAAAAACTGTCCAGTAGTTTTTGTCATGCCCTAGCCTATCTACCATGAAAATATGAGCGAAATCGAATTTTCGACACTTGCCGAGTTATTTTCCATTTTTATGGACAGGGACTCTTAATTGTATTTACCGATTTGCCCATAGCAGGTGAACACGCAAACAGGTCCGCTTCGTGGCGCGTCTGAATTTTTAGGAATTATTTTCAACAAGATACGTTTTGATGGAGAAGTAGACGCACGCTTTTATATGATTCTCGAAGAATATCCCTTTGGAAACTGAAAATGATTTGCTTCTGGGTTCGCACAAGACATGTTTCTGTTTTGAGAGTTGCCATCGAGAGAGATCTAAGTTTAAAACACATAATTACCAAACGCATATAGATCTGTGCCAAACGGTTTGTTTACCTCTAAAAAAGTTCTAAATATAGAATTCTCACGGCTTTCGAGCTGTTATTTTTTAAAATCGAACTTTTCGATCGCTCGCCCGATAAGCGAAGCTTGCACGTGCGAGGCTCCCAACCTTTTCTTAAATTCGGCAAACCTTATTACGTGGACAAACTCCACTCGATTAAAATCTATGCAACTTTACACAGATATGTGCAGGAAAATGAGTTTAGGTCTTTTGAAGTGTATTGTATAACCTTGAGCGCTCACTTCGTCAAAAAAAAAAAACTTTGAAAATCAAACATTATCTACAATTCGGCACCCAAGTAATTAGGACGCATGTGTTTACCTCTGCCGAAATTGAGTCATTTGCTCTACGTCATCGGTTGAAAAATTGGAAAATGGAGAGAAATTGCTCGTTTCAGCGGCTAGTTGGTGGCCAATGCGGTCGAGACCCTCGAAGCAATTACGTCCAAGATTTAGTTCCCTTTCTAACTTGTAACAAAGACATATCACGCCACAAAAGCTCTGTCATATAGACTTTCTTCTTAGAATCCATCACACTGAGATGCTGCAGGGGATTTATATAAGTTTGCGCTCTGCAGGACATTTGCTTTCCGGCCTGCGTCCGGGCAATTTTTGTTTTCAAAATCTTCCAGTCCCCCCTCCGGTCCCCCCTCTTTTCATAAAATATAATGGAATGGGCCGTCCTTTACCCCAAATACATTTTGTTTTCACTCCCTTTAAATTCAAAGTTAGCACAAGAGTGGGGTAGGGGACTAGGGGGGGGTGAATAGGGTGTGGCTACGAACTCTTAGCTATTTTCCATTGCCCACTAAGTTCAGCAATAGCTGAGTGCCCTAAGGAGAAAAACAGAAAGTTGTCCCGTTTTAACTTGAAAGAAAAACGTATTTTGAGCGAAAGCAATTGAGTGAATTACTGTATTAAATATTTGAAACAAAAGACATGAAAAGGCCTTGTGTCTGTTTATATCATGATGGAAAATCTTAATTAAATTGTTGCAGTGGCCATGTAATGAACCGTTAAATGCATTGCGTGCAACACCAACAAGAAAAAGAAATTGTTTGCATAGGAAAACTTCTTTCCCCCTCCCGCGTCAGAAAAAGATTAATCACGTGGTCCGGAAGTGACGAAGGAAAGATTGCGTTACGCTCACTAGACCGATTTACGTCTCGCGCTTAGGAATTTCTTTTATTGTACAAGAAACCAAGTGAATATCAAGAGGTTGCTCACTGAGAGGTAGATATTGCAATGTATGGATTGATTTTCCTGAAAAGTGTTGCACAAGCTTAACCTGAAACCAGCATACAAGCTCGATGTCAAGATATGACCGTAAATTATAAAGCGCGGAAACAGGAAAGCAATGAAAAAACTAACTGAGAACTTCAAAATTATTTGCCTTCAGACACCCATTTGGAAGGTGAACCGTCATCGAAGTATTATCTCAGGTTTACTGGGTAGTTTTAATGGGAAATGGCAGGGTTTCTCAATGGTTTGCTCAGAAAGCGAGCTAAGGCTAGTCGAATTGTTTACATTTCGTGATTAAGGGCCCATTAACCGATCTTTTCGAGCCGCTGCTAAGGAAAAGTTATTCCCATGTAACCTCATCATTTTTAGTTAGATCAGAGTTATTTGGTGTGTTTCAACATTTTCATGATTAGTAACACTAGTGATGACGTCATCAGGCCCCGCCCATTGTCATGTGACTAATACTGAAAAAACGCAAAGGCTCCCAGGCAGATTACTTTATCGGGATTTTTTCCATTGATTTAATATTTTAATTTAAATCCTCATTACGCTGTTCATAGACTTTGCTTCATTTTTAAAAAGTCAGATTTTGAGAGAATTTTAAAATAGTAAAAAATCCGTAATTTTCTGAAAAAAAGCATGATTTTACAAAGGAATGCATAGCTATCTTTCCAACGTTGGCTTTAATCGAAATCCGTCGGAAAAGGCTGGATTTAATGAAAAAACGCTTTTCTGTTGCTCTTGTTTTTCTGTCTTAATCTTATTTTGTCTTTGCTTGTACTTTTTTTACTTTGCATTTTGTGAAACACAAAGAAAAACATCTAAATGTAGGCGAATTTGCAAGTTATTGAGTTGTTTTTATTTTCTGCGCTCAGGCTGACGTAAGTAACCGGAAGTGAAATTTCACCTCCTTATCAACGCGTGCGAGCACGCGCATAAATCGGTTAATGGGCCCTTAAACAAAATCTCTTCGAAAGGTCAAATTGGGTCATTTTGCATGGGGCCACTCGCCTCAGAAATGACTTTTCCAAGAAAAAAAACTATATCACGTTCAAAAACAGCTCTTGCACTTGCTAGAATTAAATTTTGAAAGAATTCTACATAATACCGAGTATGTTTTGAAATGTTTGAAAACGGTATGGAATTTTGGATTTTCAAAGTCTAGAAACTTCGGTTCTTTTCGCTTGCTCTCCAGGAATTCGGAATTACAATTTTAAGTCTAAAATATCATCAAAGCAGCTTAGCAATACCTCCTAAATAAAATTATAAACTAAGGAAAACCATAATTTGCTATGCGCCTTCACGCGAGTTCGATTATCTGATCGTGAAATTTGACCGCATGTCTGTGATGTTTCGGTTTCACGGGTTGTCGACGGTTTTTCGTAATTTTCTCAAAAATATAAAAACTCTAGAACCTAAGATTTATATCACGATTCTTAGCATACAGTTAATATGTTTCTTCGCGGATGTTCAGACCATCAGGATCTGAATGTTCAGATCCTGGATCAGAATGTTCAGATTCAGGATCAGGATGTTCAGGATCTGAACATCCGCGAAGAAACATATTAATTGTTTCTATTTGTTTTCTTTTATTATGTTATTTTACCGTATGTTTATCTTTCATTTACACTGTCAATTACTTTCACGTATTTCCGGTATTACGCAAATATCGGCTACATAAAAACAAGTCTCAATGTAAAATTTTCATTGTACCTGAAGAAGGCTGGTTTGGCCAGCCGAAATATAGTACACCTTCAAAAAATCATCCTACGTTGTGTCGGTTTTTGCTTTTGTGTTCTTCAACAAAATAACGTCGAAACGTCAAGTTATAGCATTTATTTTTCTTTTAAAATGATTTCTTTGTAACCGAGTATCCTTTGGGATTTGAGCGACAAAAGAAACTTGAAAATTTAGTCCTGAAATCCTCGGAGACATGCTAGAATATTGATACATTGAACGTGGCCTATCACCTGCCCGTTTTGTTGAACACGTCCATTTACACGAGCGGGAAGCATTTTTTTGACCAAAAGATTAAGTATAAAGAGCACGTTCTTAGTAACTGATTCTTCGTAATATGTCCTTGAATCTCCCAAAACCCTAATAAATTTGAGACTTGTCATATTGTCAGATGGCGATCCACATAAACAATGCCTTATCTCTCCAGAAACACTTTCTTCCTGTTCATGCATGCTCACATGCCAGTTCAGAATCTTAACAACGAACTAAAGTACTGTAGGTACTTTCACACCGTATCAAATTGGGGAAAAAGCACAACTTTTGCGAAAAAACGGCACCTTCTTGAAGAATCCAATATGGCGGACGATGCTCCAAGGAGCGTGGTAAATGTATGCATGCATAAATTTGCGTGTACAAATGTGACACCAAAACGGAGGAACGGAGCCCATTTTATAACTCATCCGTCATACTGCGCATGAGTAATGAAGGAAAACTTCGTAAAGCTATATCCTTCATGGTGAAATAAGTAACCTCGTCGCTTTGGGCGACAAATTAGCGTAACCTTTTATGTTTAATCGAATTTGTTGAGCTTGCGATTGTTGGTTGGCTAATTGGCTGGCTGGTCTATTGGTTGGTTGGTTGGTCTGTTGGTCAGTTGGTTGGTTGGATATTTAAACACGGTAATTTTGATCAAATTTTGATCAAGAGGTACACCTGGCGCCAACGGCTATCCGACATACACTGTAGATTGGACTTTTTTCTAGTAAGCCAAACTTCCATTTGCAATATCACTCAGGCAGACATTATCCCAGGGTTCAAAACTGATCATTCCATGATTACTCTAAGTTTATCTTTACACTCAAACCCCAGAGGAAATGGCTTTTGGAAGCTGAATACTTCTTTACTATCAGAAACTTGCTACCTAGATAAAATCAAGGCGGCAATAGAAAATACTGTAAGCGAATATGAAAATGATGAGACGGTCAACCCTATCTTACTTTGGGAAATGGTAAAACTGAAAGTGAGAGAGAAATCAATTTCTTACGCGGCATCAAAAAAATCAGAAAGAACGAAAAGAGAAGAGGATCTAGTAAAGTCAATCGCGATTTTAGAAAAACAACTTGACAACGGAAACAGTAGTGAACCTCCAAGCCAGAATGTTATAGAAAAACTTAACACCCTAAAGAGGGACCACGCAAAAATAATAGAATATCGGGCCAAAGGTGCAATCCTTCGTTCAAAGTCTCAATGGTATAATGAAGGGGAAAAGAATACCAAGTACTTTCTGAACCTTGAAAGTCGACATCTTAAACAAGGAACAATAAGTCAATTGAAAATTAACGACACTGAATTTGTCACTTCCGACGTAGCAATTTTATCGGAATGTGAATCTTTCTACAGGAGTCTTTATACTTCCAAGGAAGATGACGGCCCCCAGTCACTTTTCTTTCAACAAGTTAATGAAACTGTGTTAGGGCTCGAGGAACAAGAGAGCTGCGAGGGTCCTTTGTCTGAAAAGAAATGTGCTGAAGCTGTAAAAAGCATGGATTCGGGCAAGACGCCTGGTTCAGACGGTCTCCCAGCCGAATTTTATAAAGTTTTCTGGAAAGATATCTCCTCCCTCTTGAACTCCGCGCTTAATTGCGCTTTAGAGTCTGGCTGCCTCTCTATAACACAAAGACGTGGTATCATTAAACTAATTCCCAAAAAAGACGCGGAACTCTATTTTGTTAAAAATTGGCGTCCAATAACTCTCCTGAATACTGACTATAAGATTGCTGCAAAAGCTATTGCAAATCGCATTAAATCAGTTCTCCCAAGACTTATTAACAAGGATCAGACAGGGTTTATGAAAGGTAGATTTATCGGAGAAAACATCCGGCTCATAGACAGTATCATTCGCTATGCCGCAGAAAATAATATTCCAGGCTTATTACTTTTTGTCGATTTCGAAAAAGCTTTTGACTCACTAGAGTGGTTTTTCATCTACGAAAGCATGCGCTACTTTGGTTTTGGTCCATCGATCATTAAGTGGATAAAGGCTCTTTACTGTAAAACGGAAAGCTGTGTTCTGAATAACGGCTGGTCCAGTAATTTCTTTCAGATCCAAAGAGGTGTTAGACAAGGTTGTCCCCTATCTCCTTATTTATTTATCCTTTCAGCGGAAATATTGGCCAAAGCAATCAGAAACAATGTGAACATAAAAGGTATGTGTTAACAACAATGAAATTAAAATTAGCCAATATGCCGACGATACTACACTGATTTTAGACGGGTCAGAACAAGCTCTTCTCTCTGCCTTTAGCATGTTAGATGAATTTAGTAAAGCCTCCGGTCTGAAACTCAATGAGAAGAAAACGGAAGCCCTTTGGATCGGTTCTAGTGTTGGAAACGACAAACTTTCTCTGCCAGGAAAGGGATTAAAGTGGCCGGAATCCAAAGTTAAAACATTAGGACTGTGGCTATCAGTCGAGCCTGAAATAGCTGCTCTGCTAAACTATGATGAAAAGGTGGAAAAGATAAGGAAAATCCTTAGCTGTTGGAAGTATCGTAGACTGACCTTGCTGGGAAGAATTACTGTTTTGAAATCGTTAGCCGCGTCGCAGTTAGTTTATTTGCTATCTCCTTTGCCATCGAATTACAATGCTTTAAATCCGATCAACAAGCTGTTTTATCAGTTTCTTTGGAACGGAAAGGGAGACAAAATCAAACGCAAAATTATGATAAATGATTATTGTGATGGAGGCCTAAAGATGATTGATCTTAGTTCTTTTAACAAAGCTCTAAAAACAACATGGATCAAGAAATACCTAGATACCACCAATAACGCAAAATGGAAAATTTTTTTTGATTTGGCTCTAAAACACTATGGTCGTGAAAATATTTTTGCTGGCAATCTAAATGTTAAAGACACCACAACGTCTATTAAAGCTACGGATGCATTTCTCAAAGAAATTTTGGAGGTCTGGGCGGAGGTCAACTTCGAACAACAAATAAAATCCCAGGTGCAGTTTCAAGAACAAAGCCTATGACACAACTCTCTAATTAGAATAGCAAACAAACCAATATTCTTTAAGGACTGGTGTGCAAAAGGAATTACAAAAGTGAAACATTTACAAAAACCAGGGAGCAGCAACTCTCTCTCTTTGAATGATTTTCAATTAAAATACAGCTTAAATGTCTCTCCTCTTAAATATTATGGGATAATATCGGCTGTAAAGACCCTCCGTAAAGAAGTGGATGATCATGATAATAGTCAGGAGTACAAGCCTTTTTGCACTAAGCTTTTAGAGACTAAAAGCTCACTCGTATACAAAATTCTGACAAGAATCAAAGGCGAAGTTCCAAAAAACAGCCAAATGAAATGGCTTCTAACTTGTAACTACTCAAGAAATGAAAATCTCGACTGGAGCTCAGCATACCTTTTGACATCACGATGCACCAGGAGTACCAAACTGATCGAATTCCAGTTTAAATTTTTACACAGACGTCTAGCAACTAATGACTTTCTATATAAAATTGCGCTTAAGGCAAATGATAATTGCACCTTCTGTCAAGAAGGCCCAGAGTCATTAATGCATCTCTTCTGGACATGTCACGAGACATCGAACTTTTGGAAAAGAGTATCAGAATGGCTGCAAAGTATAAAACTAATGCCCAAAACCTCCACACTATTAAACATTACAGCTTTTGGTCTGAAACTGGAAACGTCAAAATTTGCACTTCAAATTAATTATTGCCTTCTTTTAGCTCGACGTCATATCTGGGTAGCCAAATCTAAAGAAATGTTCCCTAGCTTTGACCATTATCTACGCTTTCTGAAATCAAGGCTCGAGTTGGAGACAAAAAGCGGCGATATGGAAAAATGGGAACCTCTTGCAGAATATATACCTACTGATAGATAGCATCACTTCCTCTGAAGCGTTAGCAGCTATCAACTTTGCCAACCATCTCGTACATACGCTGTCACCTACGAGCTTTTCACAGCAATCTGCTCTTTATCTTCGCTCTCACATACTAGTAATGCTATACGTAATCAACCTAACAATACACTTGAAACACTTGTTTCGTTTTCTTCCCTTTGATACCATCTTCATTGTTTTTTTTTTCTTTTTATTGTAATGTGTTATATTTATTTTTGTGAATTAAAAGGTGCTGTAAACACACACACACAAAAAAAAATTTTATCAAAAATGACAAAACATGGCACTTCTGTTCTTCCCAAAAGCCGTGAACTATAATGATTACAACTAAGTTTGTTTAAAATATATACATACCAGTTTCCATCAATATAAATACGTTAAGTATCTATAAACGAATCTTACAAGTTAAGTGTTATGCTAAAAGTCGATAGAGAGATTGAGAGATATAATCTCCAGAATGGTTGTAATTTTTAATGTAAATTTTTTTTCTAAAGTACAATTTTATGAATAGCTGTATTTTATATGTAAATGCTGATCGCCAGTTAATACCAGTGATCCAATGATCACTGATTGGCCTTTCAGGTCAAATAAAGTCTTCTATTTTATTTATTTAGATTCTAATTTGGATGGATGGATGGATGGATGGATGGATCAACAAAAAACATACATAGTTACATACCCAGACCGTCGGTAGACCAAAAAATGTCCAGAAGACGCTATCTTTACCGTTGGTAATCTTGGGAGTGATAACAACTTTTTTTTTCAAACCATAGAGCGTTGTGCATGTGGCCCCAACCTTAACAGTCACTGGAGTAGTTCCTTTTAATTCGACGAAGCATTTATACTTATTAAGTAACCACAGCCCATCAGGGAGATAAAATGTCACAAAAAGGTAGGCACCGTGTCTATTTTGTCTGATCGGAATCATTGGTGTTAAGGTAAGTTCCTGATAAAAGGGTTCCTCGCATTCTGAGATTATAAGTGTAGAAGGAGTGACCTAGTAAAAAAAAGAAAGAAAAACGTATATTTTGTTTTACGCCTGTCCAATATTGGTATGGAAATCTACTGTAGTGGAGATGTTTTCAATGGCAGTTGTTAGGTTGTTTAGAAAAAAATGTAATATTAGTCAATAGCCCAGTGATAGTTATGTCACAAAGGAACAGAGCTAGTATTTCTCGGTGTGTCTTTGTAACAAAGCTGATTGCTTATATTGTAAATAAGAGTTAAGATCATTATTATGGTTAAGGTTTCAAACGAAGAAAGACGCGTACGGCATAACAAGAGGACAAAGCTTAGGCTTAGGTTTAGGCCAAGGCTTGCGCTTAGGCGTGCTCTAAGCTTTACCTCAGAATTGTGCCTAGGCTTATCTTTGAGGAAAGGTTCATGGTCTGGCCTATTTTTATGTTAATCGCAATTATAACAAAATCCTCGAATCGGATTGGTCATCAGCAGCCCTGATTTGAGCCTTACTTGGACAGTTGCACACGCCATGCACTTGTAATTGGAGAGTTGTACGCGTCATGCCTAAGTAATTGGACAGTACGCATTATGCCTGAGTAATTGGAGAGTACGCGTCATCAAGTGCGTGCTAATTGCACTTGAATGGGTTATCTTTTTCAGCATCTAGCTTAGAAGTTGAATATATTGTCCTGTCCAATAGTTTATACCATTGTCATATTCTTCTCGATTTTTGTTATAGTTACGATTAATTAGTAATAGGACTTTGTGTCGTACAATTCAGGGATAATCGTGATCTTAAATTTTGAAATTACTCGCTCGACTACTCCCTGAATTGTACTCCACTCAGTCCTATTGCTATTACTAATGCGTATTGGTTACTTTTCTGATTATGGTAACTACGCCTATGGCCATGGCTATGGTTATGGATATGGCTAATGGCTATGGCTATGCTCAACTACGCCATGGAAAACAAAAGGGTCATTCGCATTTTCGCAACCCAAAAATAACAATTATTAAAATACAAACACAGCCATGAACACTTTGAACATCAATGCCGAGCTATTTTATAAGTACACATACATCACTACCTACCTTTATGCCAGCGAAAAATGGCTTAACAGGCGTCACAATATCAGACCAAGGATGGTTCAAGGTAGTAAATCTTGCTTTAACTTTGCAAGATATCTGAAATTACGGCCATTCAGTTATCCATCAATCAATCAATCAAACAATCAATCAAAAGTTGGAAGATATTCTCCGACTCAGCGTGTTCAAAAAGTTTTCAAAAGAAAGGAAATGTTTAATTTGCTAATTCAATTCCTGCTTGAATAGTGCAAGGATCGGATTAAGGTCCGGGGTTTGTAAAACTCCTCACCCTTTTGTTAAGCAATATCCAGTTACGCAAGTTTTAATTTTGACGGGGTAATCTCCTGTTGTGGAGACATTGAAACTTCTGAGACAGGGCGTTTGAGAAACGACAACTTGATGAACTTTATGTGACGTGGTGATCTTATTACGCTGATCAAAGCTTTAAGACGGAATTCGACAGAAGTTTGAGTAACAAGTGGACAAAAACTTTGTACCAAGATTATTTACATCGTATTGCAAACTCCACTACGACTGTTTCAAATATCTTCTCAAATTAAAAAAATCATTTCTAACAACACCCAACGTCGAAAACAAATGTTGAACTTCGCATGAATCACCTGAAAGTACTGGTGAAATGAAACTAATGATGAAATTTTACCTGCATTTGCACAATTTCTGTGAACTTTGAAGTTTGTTTTCTCTCGTTCCCAAGGGAAATTGTTTTCTGTGTTATTTCAGGCAACTATTTATATCTTTAGCTTTAAGAAAATGTAAAAAGGACTGTAAAATACTTAAAATTATTCTAGTACCAGATTTTTGTCCACTAAGAACTGAAATTGCTCGATTTTCTATCGTATTTCGTCTTAATACTCAAGAGATTCCTGAGAGCCAGGGTGAAAGCTCAAGAGATTCCTGAGAGCCAGGGTGAAAGCTGAGGATCAGTAGCTGCTTCTTCTTCAGTGTAAGCCGTTAAAATACAGATTGGGATAAACACTGTTACCTCAG
This sequence comes from Orbicella faveolata, assembly GCF_042242905.1. Classification (NCBI taxonomy): domain Eukaryota; kingdom Metazoa; phylum Cnidaria; class Anthozoa; order Scleractinia; family Merulinidae; genus Orbicella; species Orbicella faveolata. The sequence continues at coordinate 15,271,090 of NW_028301541.1, forward strand.
CGCTTGCTAATGTATTGGCTGTAAAAAGTAAAACCTGTAATATTGAATTCGATTCCAGCCGCACGTCTACTTAAAGGCCATAAGGAATTTCAATTTTAAAATTGTCCATTGCTCTTTTGAATTACCTAAAAATTCTTACCCATTGTCCAGGCTCATAATAGAAACCACTTCCTTTAAGAAGTGAACGGATTTCTTTTTCATTTGGGCATGGTTTATTGTTCTCCCTTTGACCTGTTGCTGGCTTACAGAACGGTTCTTCTGTAAATGCTGTTTTCTTTCCGTCTGCATACCACTCAATTTGATATGTAACATTCTTCCATGCCCTTATTGTCTTATCGATAGGCACTACACAGAGCAGAGAGACTGCTTCCTCTTGAGAATCCTTGACTTTTATCTCAGGACGGCCCAGGTAGATGCTGGATATTTTCTGTGGTGCAACTAATCGAGAAATACAATTATTCGAAAGTCTATTGTATTAAACAGGGTGAATACTTTGAAGGAAACTTTCAATAAACTCTTGAGAAACTTTCTTTAAACTTAAGATTTAATATTGAACTTATTTAATACTAATACTAATAATATATTTATATATTGCAATAATGTTGTTGTTCCTATTTTCAGAATAAACTACTGTTATAAAGTTATTTCGTAGAAACACGTGTGAGTCATTTAACCGAGACTTGTTTTAACGAAATAAGACATTATCAGCTCACTCACCATAACATGTTGCTAACGATGTACCACTTTGTCCATAGGGACAAGGTATACCATCTCCTGTAACATAAACAAGCGTAAGTGACGTAATACTGGCATGTATACATTAGCGTTTTTTCTCGTGCATTTTTACCATTACGATTACAATCTCATCTTTAGCCAAGAACCTGAGACGTATCCAAAGACAACAAAGTATCCAATCATCTGTTCCCTGTTTCAACAACGTCGTTAGTCTAATGAATGCACCATACCTCTTTTATCGTTCTACATCATTAAAAACGGATTTAGAGTTACGGACGTTAGGGTCTAATTCATTGTAATTAAGGGATCTGAGACCCAAGAACTATATTTTGAGACTTCTAGTGGCCTCATATCTTACTACGCCAATAATAAACATTGCTACCAGTATGCTTTTCGACAAAATTCTATATGGTGTGTCTCAGTAAAGCGGATCCAATAAGACAACAAAAAGTCAAGTAAAAGTTAGAAATACAACGGACCGGAATTTTTAGTAAATTTGAAGTTTTACCCAATGATAAAGATGCCTATAATACACTGCAATGTCCCGAGATTTGTAACCATTTACGTTTTATAAACTAACGAAGGCGACGGTATAAAAATCAATTCCCTTCACAAATAGATTTGCTTGTTGTACACACTGCCTCCAATAAGCCCAGAAATGGTTAAATGATTTAAAATGAGTCACGATTATCTCGAGCTCTTAGTCGCAGTTAATATTTCGGCCAAACAACGACCCGAGCAACCCTTTTAATGGTGAGTTATAAAAGTCCTAATGCTCTAATTACGGGCCTCGCAGTTCTATCCTCGGATTTCAACGTTGTGGAAAAAGACAGACAAACAAACTTCGAGAAATGTGCCAAACCGTTCAGCGTGATTTGCTCAAAACAAAGTGGGATATGAATACTCATGAAACTAGGAGGGATATATTAATTATTTTGCTTTGAAAAAGAGTAAAAGATGATGCGAGGTGTTACATGGTAAAAATTTTAAACAGTTTCCATTCAATTTACATTTTCTTACCAGCGCAGTAGGCGACGTCACATTGGTAAGTCGGTTGAAGATAATAAACGAAAAAGTCAGGATTTCCGGAACAGCGCTTGACGCTTACGTGGAACGAAAAGCGACAACCATTTCTCCAATTACGGAAGTTAACACAGGCTTTGATGCTAACCACAGGATCAGTAGGACTGGCGGGATGGTTGCCAGTGGTGCCATCTAGCCAAACTGGAGATTGGGTGCCACAACGGTTTGTGTTCACTTTGTTAGTCGGCATCTGTCCCCCGACAAAGCTAGTAAAACGGTACCATCCAACTGCAAGATCCTTGTCACACAATGCAACTTGACCTGATTTCCACTTACTCTCCACGCTGCGCCGAGAATTATCCATCTCTTTGTGATTTGGCCTCTGACAGCAGTTGTTGCAAGGTTGTTGGCCATATGAATGCGAAAAAACGAATACAAGAGTCGTACATTTCAGAAGAAACCAGCCAAGACTCATCTTTGGGCAAATGCTTAACAAACGCTTCTCTTGCTTCTTCTACGACAACAAATTTCCTTTTTCCTCCAAAATAGCTATGCGTCTGATACGATTGTTATTTTGCGATACCCAAGAGATAATACCTTTTGCGTCTCAATAGCTTATCGATGATGTTCTTATATCGTCCAAAACAAAAAAGTCCAGAGGAATAGCTACAACCTTGAAAGGTGACACCGATAGCAAAATATCGACGTAGGCCTTTACACAAATATCCGGATATTTTTTGATATATTTAGAAGTTTCCGAGATATTTAGAAAAATTTAGAAAATTTTAAAATATTTAGAAAATTTTGGGATATTTAGAAAAATTTGTAGCTTTTTTTGGCTGTTTTCCAGCTTTTCCTCAGTATTTTCTTAACAGAATACTCAGTTGTATAATTCTATGCTAGAAATAATCCAGTTTAAAGGTTTCCCACGTGACACTTTGCATCCAAGTTGCTTTATTTCCATAATACTAGTGTAAACAATCTCTGGCATACTTTTCAGCTCCCGCTGGGGAAAATGTGGCCTAAGGCATTCAAAATCGGCTTATTTTTAAAACAAAAATACGAGATATTTCGAGATATTTAGAGGATCTTTCGAGATATTGTGAAAATTTTTTCAGACCCTTAGACAGCCTTTTGAGAATTTCCGGAGAGATATTTAGGCGATTTTACGTGATATTTGTATAAAGGCCTATATCGACCTCACGACTTCCTTTCTCTTCGCTGAAACCAGGTTAAAAGTTCACACAAATTCGAACAATCGGGGCATTGCGAAGTTTACTCACGGATTTCGCCTCACAGGATTAGAAGAGAAAACAATGACCAAGTAAGAAAAAACAGAAGAAAAGGAAAGAAAAGAAACCAAAGAGCAAGGTCCATTGAAATCGGAGACTCTAAAGAGCATTAGTCATGTCATGCTACGCAGTCTAAAACTGCGTGTGACGAAGAAAGTTTTAAACAGTGTCACCGATATCATGTTAGTATCAAATAAGTATCCTTACTATCCAACTGCAGCGAATACAGTCCAAATAGCAGTCGGTAAGCGCACGCCAAACTGTCACACTCTCCCTCTTTCACTGATAAATTTATTAACTACAGCAGTTGGATGATAAATCTCTTATTAGATGTTTTGGTGTGTAGTTTCGCTGCGTATTTTTACTCGTTGTTTGTGATTTGACTCGCCCTACGGGTTCGTCAAAACACGGCACAACTCCTAAACGTATACAGCGATATTACACACCAAAACATCTAATAAGCAATTAGATTATGAGCTCGAGATTTCTATCGCGGGATAATTGACGAGGGCGCAGCCCGAGTCAAGTATCTCGCATAGAAATCGAGAGCAAATAATCTAATTAATTTAGTGTAAATCTACTAGTCGTTCAAAAATTTTATCTAAATCCTCTTCACAGACACAAACACGACTTTGAATCGCCTTGGCTTTGGGATGTTAACTGAACCGTAGCAACAACCATATTTTCATTGAATTTGTTGAGTAGTTCCATTCGTGACAGATAGCTCAGTCTTTATCCGCTCGAATATTGTTTGGGATCAGTGGCAAAGTACTCTGAAGTCTCTGAAGGCAAGATCCGTACGAGCGAGCCTGAACCAAGGAACGGCAATTTATGTAAATAATGTCAACTTTATTCATCAAGGGAAATATACGGTGGCCCATATCTGCAAACGCAACAAACAATTCTTGAAACACAACACACTATTTTTGAAACACAAGTCAACATCTGTGAAACACACAATTATCGAAACACAACACAAAATTATCGAAAAACGACACAAAATTATCGAAATACAACACAAAATTACCGAAACACAACACAAAATTATCGAAACACAACAAAAAAAATATCGAAACACACAGAATTATCGAAACACAACGCAAAATTATCGAAACACAACACAAATTAAAATTAGTGAAACACAACACAAAATTATCGAATTGAGGGAGAATTGATGTGCTGCTATACAACGCATAAACCCATACTTACTAAACCGCTGATATGTTACACGCCTCTCAAACTCCCGCCATTTTTCGTGACCATTTTGCTTTCGCGAAATGTTTTGTGCTAGCTGTGGAGCTGTTTTGTCACGCCAGTACCACGTCTCGTCTGCTCAATAAAGTTAAGCCCTGTTCGGCGGGCTTAGTTCTTGGATGGGTGACCAAATACGAAAACACCATGTTGTAATAACTTGTTTTTCTTTTTCTTTTTCTTTTCTTTTTTGTTTTTTTCTTCCCTTTTCAAGGCGATATTAAAGACTGCAGAACTCCCAGCCTTGTGTAATGTCGTTTCTTCGAATTCTACATGTTTTTATCAACTATTTGTTCCTCATTTCGCCATGTCCGTATTTAGGTGTATTTATTTACAATATCGTATAAATAAATAGCAGAACACGTCGTTCGAATTCTCCTCAATTCTCTTGACTGTTGATCGTTTAAAACATTTAATCGCGGCTTGAATCATTCGAAAATATATACAGCTCATCAATTTTGTGACTTTCGATGTCTTCTTTTTCGGCAATCGAGTGGGAAATGAGCTATTAGAATTTTTCCGCGGTTTGGAAATTAGCGGAAAAATATTCTCTCGTCGGTATGAACTCTCTAGGGGTTTTGAACAGGGTATTTAGGAGTGGTTTTATGCTAATTCGTCCTCTTGGTGCTCTTTTCTGGAGGTGACTCGCTTTTATTTTATTTTTATTTTTACTCTCTTTTTCTTATGATTTATTCGTTTATTTATTTATTTATCATTTATTTCTATCAGGGCCAAAACTTTAGGGTTCGTTCATTCGAGCTCTAGATTCTAGGGCCTATTTGTGCACGAGATGTATGGGACCACAGTGCCCGGTAGGTAGGGCTTTTCTTGCTCCCTAGGAATATGGGATCACCTGTGCCTGAACTTTAGGTTTTTTACCCCCGAAAAGTATGAGACGTTCTGGGCTTATATTGTTAGGGAGATTGCTTGCCCATGAGTATGAGTGGGACCATCTGTGCCCGAAGAATGGGGCCTTTTTTGCGCCCTAAAAATTCAGGAACTTCTGTATCTAAAATGTTAGGGCCGGTGTGCCTACATGAGGTATGGGACCATCTGTGCCCAAATGTTAGGGGCCTTTGTTTGCCCTTGAGAATGAATGGGACCATCTGTGCCCCCCTTTTGTTTTTTGCGCCCTGGGAATTAAGGTCTTTCTGTATCCAAATGGTTGGGCTGTGTGCCACCATGAAGTATGGAACGATCTGTGCCCGATATATAGAAGCTCTTTTGTGGCGAAAGTGGGTAGCTATTTGTGTAGCCGAGACGTATTTTTTGGGCTCTTTCTCGAGCCCGTTTATGTCTTTTTTGTATTGCTATTACCTTTTTGTTCACGTCATGTTTTTCTTTGTTATTTTGCTAATTTGCTTGTCAGTTTTATTTTGATTTTAGATGTGTTTCAATCAGAGATGTGGACCGAATTCTTTGCCGCTATCCCCGACCATCTCCAGCCCTTGGTTAGTCGAGTCCAGGAAACCGTGCTCGCTTCCAGAGCCGATGGCACTATTCGCACTTACCTGGCTGGTTTTAGACGTTGGAAGTTTTGGGCGTCGTCTAATTGTATTCGCCACATGCCCGCCAACCCCTTTCAAGTTTCAGTTTACCTGCAGTGCCTAATCCTGGAAGCTAATTCTCCTTCTCCAGTTCTTAATGCTGTTTGCAGTATCGACTGGGCCCAACAGCTGGCCGGTTTGCCCAAGGTCTCGGTGCATCCTATGGTTTCTGCCATGGTTAGCGCGTCTCAAAGGATTCTGGGGAAGGCTAAATCGAAGAAAGAACCCATCACTCCTGAGATGCTGAGGGCGCTTGCATCCTCCAAGATTTCAGATAAGTCTCCTTCCTTATCGGATTTGAGAACAGTAGCTTTATGTCTCATAGGATATGCTGGGTTTTTTCGTTTCAGTGAGCTATGCTCTATTCGAGCTTGTGACATAAAGTTTTTTCCTACTTATGTGTCCATATTTTTAGAGTCGTCCAAGACAGACCAATACCGTGATGGGGCGTGGACAACAATAGCGCGATCAGACCTGGAAACCTGTCCCGTAAAGGCTTTAGAGCAATACATTGCTGCCGCTGAAATTGATCTTAGTGAGGATTTACCGTTATTCAGAGCCCTCTTGTCTCCTCGATGTACATCTAAAGTTCGACGTCAAGGCTTAAGCTACAGCAGAGCCAGGGAGATCGTTAAGGACGCTTTCAAAGACATTACTGACGTTTCCTGCATAAGTCCTCACAGTCTCAGGGCCGGAGGAGCCACAGCTGCCGCCAATGCAGGCATCGCTGATAGACTTTTTAAGAGACACGGTCGTTGGCAGAGTGAAAATGCCAAAGATGGTTATGTTAAAGACAATGTTCAGTCCCTACTTTCAGCCTCGAAATCATTAGGAATCTAATTTAATAAGACCGAGCCCAGCAGGTCGGAGGGTTTCTATCCATAGGGCTGGGGTTTTTCCTCTGCATTACCGCAGCGAGCGCGGCGAGGTTTTTTCATCCTATGGATGCTCGTTGGTACCCTCTTAGTTTTTCGCCTAGATTTTTCTCGTGACCATATTTTACTTTCCCTTTGTAGATATTTGAGTCCTTGTCCGTGCGGCCTCCAGTGAGCACACGATAGCAAATAAAGTTGTGTTTTTATGATCTGTTTTGGCGTTATTGCTGTTGCGCACGGCTGGAATATGTGGAGAGTATTTAGACGAGAGTTATATAATTACAGGTAGCTTTTATTTACAAAAACGTTCGTGCGAAAATTTATTCAATGTAAAGATATAAGATATTGAGTGCTTGTGTCAGAAATTCAAAGAACAACTAACTTGACACGGTGCAAGCGACCGTAAAACGGCCTTAAACGGCGGATGCTCAAAACCCGGGGAAGCACCTTTATGAAAACGGGTCAGGGATGCTCGTAGTCTCAGGTACAAATCAAGGATTCTGGTCTCTCTTAGGGTGTTGACGACGAAACGTCACCATTTTTAGCTGTCAAACTAACCTTTAGGGTGCACTGGAAGAAATAATAATTAAAAGAAACGCTCTCATTTAATTTCTGTTTTTAGGCCTGATTTTCGCTGATCTCTCGAGTACGCGAGTCGGGTCTACAAGTGCGCGAGGGATCCTTTCTTGAACAGTGGCTAGTAATCGAACCAGAAGCTTATCGCCTTGACTAGGTGATATGCTTGTAATCGAACCTATTCCGTTTTAAGTGTCATTGTCTGAGAAAGTGTTCCAGGGGCCAAAAGTTGTGGTCAACTGATTTGGCTGAAACTTGGCACAGAAGTTGGGTGCAATGAGGTATTTCAAAAGCCAATTTGGCTCACTTCTCTGACTTTTGGTTTTGGAGTTTCAGGGGGGGTCTCTTTTTTTGCCCTTTGAGCACCAAAAACCCAGCCTTCCAGGGGACATTTTGAAAGTGCCATAGAACCCAATTGGTAAACTGTGCTTCCAAATGAATTTGACCATGAACTCTACTATAATAGAGCTTTCATTTCATACATGTAACTTTGTCCTCGAGGTATTGGACAGAGAGGAGCCTTGGGCTAGAGTTTGGCAAACATTGATGTCAAAATTACAACCCAAAATTGCCATTTTTCAAAAACTCAGTGTATCTACCTGCCTTCTTGCAGAACTTCTGTACCTATACCATTATTTACTTTAGTGACCCAGTTATCAGAATCAGTTGAGAAAAATTTGGCTTATCAAAGTTTGTTGAATTTTTGCCACAAACACTCTATGCCCCTCTAAGGACATTCAAAATGGAATTTTGAGCATAATTCATGCCATAAACAAACCAAATTGCTGACATGAAACCCTTATTCTGTATTTGGCGGTGAAAATGAATTGTTAAAGCCAAATCAGTTTCATTGTTCAGAAATACTGTGATTCTTACCGTACATTTGCTCTTAAAAGACCAACATTTATCCTACAACAAAATGCGCAAGTTAACAACATACCGTGTCTAACGTAAGTAATTTAGGATTGAGGGGTGTAACAAGTTCACTAGCATGTGTCCCCTCCCCACCCACTACCCCCCCTCCCCTGTCACACACACGTAGAAAACCAGAAATCTACTTTCTAGGGAAAAGTTTGAGTAAAGAAAGTGTTAGGTGAGATTAGGTGTTAGGTAGATTTTGAGACAATATAGGTAGATTTTGAGACAATATTAGGACTTCATAACGATGCGAAGCAGAGTCCATATGCGGGAAAACATTCTCTAGCATGGTGTCATTATGAAGTCGTAATACTGTCTCAAAATCGAATGTATTTTTTATCGCGATTCATCTATTTTTGTAGAAAACAAAAAATGTTTAATCAATTAATCGAGCTTCAGAATACAACGATAAATCTGAGATAGGTTTCAAACTGGGTATAAGATTCCTAAAATTATGCCACCTCCGTTTACATACTAAAATAACTAATTATAACATAACTAAAGATAAGTGCGCGCTCTGATTGGTTTATTTAGCGTCTACTATTTGCCAATGGGTGTACGCTGCTGACGTGTGTGCTAATGTTTACAAAGCGAATCTTTTGACTGACATTGTTTCCAAAGTAATGGCCGACATTCTTCTGCCAGAAATGCGAAACTGTCTTCACAGTTGTCTGAAGATGAAACTTAATCGAGTTACTGGTGTGCAGTCGGTTGTCATGAATGAATTTTCGCGCGCTTGTTTTCTCTTGTCATGTAAGGCTACACCAACATTTTTTTGTGATGTAGCTCAATAAAAGGACTTCTGTTGTTCCAATGTCTCAATGTTATATTATAAAACAAATGGTAAACGCCTTAGCGTGCACTATTGATTTATGGATGTTCTTGGGAGGTTTGCTAAGCACTCAAGAAGCTAGAGTCGCACGAGGCTATCGCCTCGTGCGACTCTTACGCTTCTTTCGTGCTTAGCAACCTCCCGCGTGCATCCATAACTCAATAGTGCACGCTATGGCGTTTACCATTTGTTAATTTTAAGGTGGCCGAACACAGTTTTCGCGCGCGCTTTTGCTGATGCAATCCAGCGTGCGCACAAGGATGGCAAAAAACAAACATGCTGTCAATAGAGCGATCATTTTATTTACTCAACACCCGCACTATACACGCATTGTATTGATGGCTTTGGTTTTCTATTACAAAGATATGTTAGCAAAGGTAACGATGCAAAGAACCCAGCAATTCTCAGCTTTTTCTTTGTTACCGAAAGAACCCAGTTAAATGCAGCGCATGCGTAGTAAGTCAAAAGATTGCGATGAATGAAAAATTGCACTCTCGGAAATACGCCTTTTTCTCGAGAACCACTCATTAGAATTTCACGAAATTTGGCACGAAAATACTTTAGGAAATAACTGACTGGAGTGTTGAAAATAATTGAACTTTAACAAAGGAAATTCTAGATATTCCAGTTAACCGTCAGCAAGGGATAATTAAAGATCTCTCTGTTAAATTATTAGCAAAATGGTGTTAACTTGTGAGAATCGTTACAAGCTTGTTGCATGCAAATTATAAAGAAAATCTAATGACTAGATTTTCCACAAATAAACAAAACCGATTTGGAAGGCCTGTTTATATTTATTCATGTTGCCATGGCAACGGCACATACGTCAGCTTAACCATCAAAAAACCAAAGTTTGTGTTGTTAACTTGCTTGCGGCCATTTTTGACAACCGAGGGATCAAGGGTTTTAGAGAAAAAGGTGAATAAAACACAGGTATCAAAAACTGTGTTCAGCCACCTTAAGTAATTAAAAAATCTATCCAAATAATTTTTGTAACCAAGGATTTTATCCATGAAACAAGGCAATTTCTCGCTTAAAATGTCAACTTCATCGAAAATCTTCGATGCAGCATGTTTGCAAAGATTTTTCTTCGACGAAACCAGCAAATATAGGAAAACGGTAGAGTTTCAAGCTCGAATTGTGATTGCATGATAAGCGTCTGTACAGGTAAAGCTGAATGTAAACAAACAGAGCAAGCAGACGAAAAACAGCCTTCAAGTTATTCTTATCGCTAGCTGTTTTTGGTTCACGAGATTGCTGCAATAAAATAACTGTACTTTTACCTTTCAAAGTTAGGATTTTAGTCAACCCTTTTGCCCTTTCTATGAACAATTTGTTGAATGTTAGTTTCTCTTCGCAAGAACCCAGTAAATTACCTCGGGAAATCCTCGTCACAAACAAACAATTTGAGACGACAAAATCGTAAAATATCGTGGTCTCTGTTCAATAAAAACAGTCCACTGGATCGCGATAAAAGTCATTTGTGCACGTGTATGATCCCTAACTGATATTTTGAATCACCTGTAGCTTTGGTATGACCAGGTCTTCCTCTTACCCCGGACGCACCTGACCCCTTGTACTTTTCCTTCAACCATTCAGTCATGTCTATCTCGCAGGACAACAAAGGAACCATTCCTGTTTCGTGCGCAGCCCATGATGTGGCACCGCACTGATCACTTCCCCCTCCAAAGGAACAAAGTGCCATTGTGAAATTACTCTCGAATTTCTTACATCTGACAAAACATACCCGCGAAACCGAAGAAGAATGGGAACTCGGTCCAGGGGCCTGTTTCTCGAAAGACCCGGTAAATTATCGGGCCCGGTAAGTCACCCGGTAAGTCCCCGTAAACTTTTCGGGTGTTTCTCGAAGCTCCCGTTATTTTCGATCCCGTTAACTTTTCCGGTAACTTGCCCGGTAATTTACGGGAGGTCGTGACCTCCCGTAAAGTTACCGGGGAATCACAAATGTTGCAAAACCAAACAAAATGGCGGCCGGGGCGGCCTTTTTTGTTTCAAAGACGCCCCTTTCTAGCCGATATGGCTAACTGGGAAGTCACTGAACGATTTCGGCTCTCACGAGCTAGAATAGAGTGGCTCGTTGATGAGCTAAAGGAGGAACTGGAGAGAAACACGGCGAGAAGCTGCCCGCTGGCTCCGGAAACCCACGTCAATATAATTGTTGTTGTTGTTGTTGTTTTTACAGTTTGCATGGAAGCGCTACATAACTGTGAAGTTCCATTTTATTGTTTTTCAAAACCAACAAACGGCGGGAAAAAAATCAATGAATAGGTAAACACTGTCATGTAAACGCCGATCACTCGCCGCGCGTTTTCGAAAAGGCTTCTTTGTATGAACATCAAAATGGGTTCCTGTCACGCAAACCTGATATTACTGCAAGCCAAACCTGCTTCCTGTGTTTTAATTGCAGATTTTTTTTTATTATTTTTGGAGGAGGAAATTAGAAAACAGGCAATCTACAAAAAGTAAACATAATAGAGCGATCGCGAAGAGTCGCATTAGGCGCGGTGCACAAATGCTGACAAATGTGTCTTACAGCATTTCCAGCTAGATGAAACACGAAGAAGCGTACTGTACTCACGATAGATAAACGAGAATAAAGAACATTAAAATTATTCTCCCCAATCACATAATTGTTTCAGTCGCATTTCTGTTGATCTTAGCTTGCTTTATGCTCGAACAGTCGATTTGGGATCATTGAAAATTACGCTTGATGTTTGCCGGAGAAAACGATTAAATCACGCCTAAAAATTTTAGTAAGATCCTTCCTTATTCCAAATATTCTGTACACTTACTTAAGCGAAGTCCTTATCGGTATAAATTGCTGAAATAAGTGTCTGTAGCTAAATTTCAAGTTCTCAAGTTGACACTGTTCCTCGGCGGTCCGCAGATCTTGCTTGATTGCTCAGTGGAACATTTTGAATTAGAATGAATCACGGAAAAAAACATTCAACACTCCTAGAAAAGAGCGAGATTTTCGATCGAAGTCTTCGAATCGAGCTACAAAAGGCAATTGATCATCACTTTCAAATAATATGATCATGCAAAATGACGATCTCTCTCAGTTGCTCTCCTTTGACACAACGATAACTTCGAAGTTTAACTTCGCACTGTTCTTCAAAAAGCATCACAGTCGCAACGACAACAGAATCGAATGTGTACGTGTAGTCCCAAGTGTTTCTCCTTCTCTCGCGTGCGAGCGCGCTATTTTATCGGGCCCGGTAAGTACCGGGAAAATTTACGGGTGCTTCGAGAAACGCTATTTCGGGCCCGGTAAAGTTTCCCGTTAACCGGCCCGGTAAGTTATCGAGCCCGGTATTTACGGGAGCTTTCGAGAAACAGGCCCCAGTCCCCACTCCCTCCTATGTCCAAAATGGCGGGCCAGTTGATACATTGTCTCAATGCAAGGCCTCGTTTGGTTATTGTATTTGCAACAAAAGCTCTTTGTTTTACTTTCTAGCTCTCCTAACTGTGCATTCCTTCTTGACGGATGGTTTCATTCACTCCGCTCAAAAGGACTCTGAAATAACGGGTCACATCGACACTAAACTGCAGCTCGTATGTTTGTAATATATCTATGTATGTATGGTCATGCTCCTTTACTGGTGGGTATTTACAAGAACTATGCAGGCTGTTAACAGACATGGATTATATGCTAACGAATGTTTTTGTTAAGCTAACTTTATCTTGTAATCATAAAAAATCAGACCTGAAAAAATATGGAGATTTTCCATGCTTGGAGAAACGGAAAAGAATTATGACTTGAAACTGAACATAAATCAATGAAAAATTCAAGAATCGTTCAAAAAGATCGTTATATCTAGGTAAGGCCTTCATCATTTGTGCTGTTTGATGGGTACTAAGTTTTGAAAGAAAACATTAACCCTTGTTTTGGTAAATCAGGGTGTTTGTTGTGCTAATCAAAGGCCTTTTAGGAGCAATTGTAAGGTAAGAATCACAGTATTTCTGAACAATGAAACTGATTTGGCTTTAACAATTCATTTTCACTCACCAAATACAGAATAAGGGTTTCATGTCAGCAATTTGGTTTGTTTATGGCATGAATTATGCTCAAAATTCCATTTTGAATGTCCTTAGAGGGGCATAGAGTGTTTGTGGCAAAAATTCAACAAACTTTGATAAGCCAAATTTTTCTCAACTGATTCTGATAACTGGGTCACTAAAGTAAATAATGGTATAGGTACAGAAGTTCTGCAAGAAGGCAGGTAGATACACTGAGTTTTTGAAAAATGGCAATTTTGGGTTGTAATTTTGACATCAATGTTTGCCAAACTCTAGCCCAAGGCTCCTCTCTGTCCAATACCTCGAGGACAAAGTTACATGTATGAAATGAAAGCTCTATTATAGTAGAGTTCATGGTCAAATTCATTTGGAAGCACAGTTTACCAATTGGGTTCTATGGCACTTTCAAAATGTCCCCTGGAAGGCTGGGTTTTTGGTGCTCAAAGGGCAAAAAAAGAGACCCCCCCTGAAACTCCAAAACCAAAAGTCAGAGAAGTGAGCCAAATTGGCTTTTGAAATACCTCATTGCACCCAACTTCTGTGCCAAGTTTCAGCCAAATCAGTTGACCACAACTTTTGGCCCCTGGAACACTTTCTCAGACAATGACACTTAAAACGGAATAGGTTCGATTACAAGCATATCACCTAGTCAAGGCGATAAGCTTCTGGTTCGATTACTAGCCACTGTTCAAGAAAGGATCCCTCGCGCACTTGTAGACCCGACTCGCGTACTCGAGAGATCAGCGAAAATCAAGCCTAAAAACAGAAATTAAATGAGAGCGTTTCTTTTAATTATTATTTCTTCCAGTGCACCCTAAAGGTTAGTTTGACAGCTAAAAATGGTGACGTTTCGTCGTCAACACCCTAAGAGAGACCAGAATCCTTGATTTGTACCTGAGACTACGAGCATCCCTGACCCGTTTTCATAAAGGTGCTTCCCCGGGTTTTGAGCATCCGCCGTTTAAGGCCGTTTTACGGTCGCTTGCACCGTGTCAAGTTAGTTGTTCTTTGAATTTCTGACACAAGCACTCAATATCTTATATCTTTACATTGAATAAATTTTCGCACGAACGTTTTTGTAAATAAAAGCTACCTGTAATTATATAACTCTCGTCTAAATACTCTCCACATATTCCAGCCGTGCGCAACAGCAATAACGCCAAAACAGATCATAAAAACACAACTTTATTTGCTATCGTGTGCTCACTGGAGGCCGCACGGACAAGGACTCAAATATCTACAAAGGGAAAGTAAAATATGGTCACGAGAAAAATCTAGGCGAAAAACTAAGAGGGTACCAACGAGCATCCATAGGATGAAAAAACCTCGCCGCGCTCGCTGCGGTAATGCAGAGGAAAAACCCCAGCCCTATGGATAGAAACCCTCCGACCTGCTGGGCTCGGTCTTATTAAATTAGATTCCTAATGATTTCGAGGCTGAAAGTAGGGACTGAACATTGTCTTTAACATAACCATCTTTGGCATTTTCACTCTGCCAACGACCGTGTCTCTTAAAAAGTCTATCAGCGATGCCTGCATTGGCGGCAGCTGTGGCTCCTCCGGCCCTGAGACTGTGAGGACTTATGCAGGAAACGTCAGTAATGTCTTTGAAAGCGTCCTTAACGATCTCCCTGGCTCTGCTGTAGCTTAAGCCTTGACGTCGAACTTTAGATGTACATCGAGGAGACAAGAGGGCTCTGAATAACGGTAAATCCTCACTAAGATCAATTTCAGCGGCAGCAATGTATTGCTCTAAAGCCTTTACGGGACAGGTTTCCAGGTCTGATCGCGCTATTGTTGTCCACGCCCCATCACGGTATTGGTCTGTCTTGGACGACTCTAAAAATATGGACACATAAGTAGGAAAAAACTTTATGTCACAAGCTCGAATAGAGCATAGCTCACTGAAACGAAAAAACCCAGCATATCCTATGAGACATAAAGCTACTGTTCTCAAATTCGATAAGGAAGGAGACTTATCTGAAATCTTGGAGGATGCAAGCGCCCTCAACATCTCTGTGCCAAGTTTCAGCCAAATCAGTTGACCACAACTTTTGGCCCCTGAACACTTTCTCAGACAATGACACTTAAGTGGTTGCTTTTAGTGGTCTAATGAAGCTCGAACAACTCCCATCCATATTAGTCTCCTTTAAGAGTTAAATTCAAATTTTCCGACGAGCACCCCTGACCTTTTCATATGGGAGTTCTCCTCCGGGGTTTCAAATGTCTTACAGGAAGTGAAGGAGTGATGGAGTAAAATCGCTTCACCACTACAACTTGGAAAATAATTTTTTCCAAGTTTAAAAATGGCGGGATTGAGTTAGGCGCATAACAAATCAGCGGTTGACTAAATGATAGGATTATAGGTTGTATAATTATACATAGCACATCAATTCTGCATTGGTGATTGTGTTTCAATAGTTTTGAGTTGTGTTTCGATAATTTTGTGTTGTGTTTCGACAATTTTGTGTTGTGTTTCAGTAATTTTGTGTTGTCCTTCGATAATTTTGTGTTGTGTTTCGACAATTTTGTGTTGTGTTTCGATAATTTTTGTGTTGTGTTTCACAGGTATTGACTTGTGTTTCAAAAATATTGTGTTGTGTTTCAAGAATTGTTTGTTGTGTTTCCAGATATGGGTCACCGTACGAATCACTGTCGCACGGAATTTGTTTACGATAAACGAGCATTTATATTTGTGTTTCCACCTTAGAATAATGCACGTAAAAAATATATTTTTACAAATTAGCTTTTTACGCTTAAACATGACTATTTAATGTGAGAGTATTTGGCACGAAATTTCAGTGAAGGCTATAAATGTAAATATTTTAGTCTACGGAAACTGGCGCCGTGACGCAACGTGACAATAAATCGTACTTTTAATATACAGGGGACCTCTTCACCAGCATGGACTTTGACACTGTGCATATCTGTCTGTAAAACCTCGGTTGTTCATATTAGGCCCTTTGCTGTTGCGAGCAGGCAATATATTAGGCTTAGTAACGACTTTGACCGCTGGGGAAAAGTCGAGTTAGTAAAACAAGCAATTGCGGGGCTCAGTTATCATAGTCCTTCTTTCGATAACCTGGAAAACAATTCTTTAATTTTAAATTCTGTTGTGAGAATGAGAAAATACACATCTGCTCGCTTCAACTTCAAGAGTTTATTGTAGTACTTTTACACCACACGTGGTCCTCATGATCACGTGCCAATACCTTACACAGGACAACCAACTTATCATAACATCCCCCTTCTTAAGCTATTTGGCTGTCTTAATGAAATTATGCTAATACAAGTGAAAACTGGAACAAGAAGTTAACAACTC
>NW_028301541.1:15487500-15502500 GCF_042242905.1 Orbicella faveolata
AATTGCAATTATCATACATTGTAGTCACCATCTGCCTTCTCATTAGCTAAAAAAAAAAATACACTTAATTCCGGGAAACAGCGCAACCTACAGATTATTCACTAATCTGCTAGCAGATTAGTGAATAATCTGTAGGTTGCGCGCGCCATGCACGATTTTCAAGAGCAATGTCAAGTTCACGGACAGCGAAGTAAGAACATGGCTTGTCGTAAATAAACTGTGTTCGGTGCGATAATGCGTTTGTCGTTATTTTCTTTAAAACAATGTATAATAAAACAATTATTAGATTCGGTTTTTGTGACATCCGAAATAATCAAGGTCTCGGTTAGTGTTATCAGCTTCACTTACCTCGACCTTGATTCTTCCGGATATCACAAAAACCTCAACTAATAATTGTTTATGATCCAACTTGCACGGCATCTGCGTAGGATTACATTGTAATGCAATTAAAAAGAGCTAAGCATTAAACTTAAAGGGCTATTGGGATGAATTGTATGCATTAAATAAATCAACGTGTGAGAAGAAGAGTGAAAAGTTTTTCTGTATTGAACACATTCCTCGTGTGTGCGGCCCCACGCATGCCATACCGAAAACCGTGGGAAAGAACGCAACACAAGTAAGCGTGCGAGCGTGACTGTGAGCGTGACGTGCGAGCGACGAATGGCGATGCCGCGAGCCGCTAGCAGTCGTCTTCCGATGTCCGCGTTGCTAACGGCTCGCGGTCGTTGCTCGCACGTCACGCTCACAGTCATGAGTCACGCTCTCGCGCTTACTTGTTTTGCGTCCTTCCCCATGGGTTTTCGAGGAAGACAGAGACTGCTCGCAGTCTAGGTGATGTGATAATGAAAACGAAAATTGAGCCTTAATTCATGGGAAGATTTCAGGGTAAATTAAAAGGCCACCCCTTCCCCCTCCCGCACGACTTTTTTCTATCTAGATCTCTTCGAACGTTCGTTACACAAATCGTCCCATGTTGGGTTGCCCTGGGTTGCCCTCAAGTAGCCCTGCGCCTGCACTCAGCGGATTTTCCCCTCTCGAAGAAGGGCCGAGGAACACTGGGAACAAGACATAAATTAACTGCACGGCCATGGGCCGAGCGCGGTTCATGGTTTACCCGTGGTTTTTTTTTTCGTAGATTTGTCGGCGACCAGACCCAAGCTTCCACTCGGCCAAATTTTGAGTCACGCAACCTGTGATGTTTACTCGCCAAAAGCTGTTGAAACATTAATGAATCTCATCTCCGATACTGACTTTCGCGGGAAAAAATTAAAAACCCAGCGCTCGTCAAAAATTATATTTTTTCAGCAGAAATTTCGCTCGGAACATATACATATTTATATTCGTTTGAATCATCGGCAGACGGTAAATCTATTCCTTAACAATCCAGCTTTATCGTGTTAAAATTTCAGCGAAATCGAACAAAACCAGAATTAATTAGAATTTTTTTGTGACCTCACTCCCCAGACTTGAGTGGGAACATCTTTTTCGAACTTTTTTCAACTGATTTAGACGAAAGACTGGCCTCGGCCAATTTTGAGGAAATAAACATTTCGCCGACGGCGACCGCCATTACGGTGGCTTACATACTAAATTAGCTAACTTAACAAAATTCTCCCGAGGTGGGGATATGACAAATTTGGTGAGAATCGAAAGTAACGCCAATTTTCTGTCACGTTTTCAATCTGTGGTCACTGGAGTGACCAAAATCGATACATCGGTCGGGATAGGGTTTTTTTTTATATGACTTGTGTGACTACTTTGCTAGCCCTTTACTCGTGGAAAACACCAATTAAATTTAATCATGACTTTTAAGAAAGAAAGCTGTTGTTAATAGTGTTATTATTGTGTCGTTCATATCGTTCATGCCCATACATCTCCCGAAGAAAGTCCTTGATTAAGACCATTACGTCATCGGAGATTTGTCAACGGCTACCACTGATGGTGCAATAATACAGTTTGTGTTGATCAAGTGATGTGATGTCTACAGTAAGAAAAGAATCATCAATGACTGCTTTGGAATGTTCACTGCGTTCCGACGGTAGTGCTAAGCGAACAGTTAAATTTTAAAAGCGCGGTTATAAGATCTAACAGATCTTCTTGTTCGCCGCTCGTGGCAAGTATATAACCCTGCAAAACACGTCGGATTTTAACCATTTTGATCAGAGTTTTTAGGTGTCAAGTGATTTTTCCTCTTTATTAGGTATCGGAAAACTTAATGCTCAGTTAGAAACATGTCAGATCATAAGCAATGTGTTCACGAAAGGTCTAACAAGATCTGCAACAGAAAAATTCGAAGTTGAACGCCATGAAATGTTGACACAAGAATAGGTACTTTCTCGAAAAGATTAAGAGGTGAGCCATCTGATATTTTTCATTGTTGATAGTGATAGGCTTTAGGGTTGAATACAGTTTTACAGTGTAAGTAAGCTTATTTTACACTAGATTTTTGATTCGGTCGGTGTAAAACGCAGACTGCGGACCGCAAACTACAGACTAAAATGCAGACTGACCATTGATCTAGAGCCCTAACCGAAAACAGGCTAACTGGAGCATTTTTTTAGGCTAAGTGATATCCAGGCTAACTGGAGTGATATTCAGTCTAACCGGAGCGCGACTCAGCTGACCGGAGTGATATCTTTCACTGCAATTAGCTTGAATAATCACGTTTAAGATCAGCGCCTGATACTATTATTATAAAACGATATGTACTTATGAAGTCTGTAGTCTGCAGTCTGCATTTTACTCTCAGTCTGTCTTTTACTCTCAGTCTGCATTTTACCCCGGTTTGCAGTCCGCAGTCTGCGTTTTACACTGACGATTTTCAATTTGATTGCCAGCAAAGTGGAGGTGAAATCGGAACATCTTTGTACATTACTAAATTACATAGGCCATCAAAGAATATTCGACCGTACAGGCCCTTTCATAAAATAACCACAGAATCATTTAAATATATAGAACAGCTAAACTGTTGGAATTTTGTAAGCAGTATCATCAGCACAGAGTAAATGATGTAGTGCATAAATTAGCATCTTTAGAACATAAAGGAAAAAGAGTCTACTCCCATATACAATGTACTTAAATGTTGGGTGGTAAAGTTCAAAATATCATAGGTAATCAAATTTCTGTAGGTCCCAGGTTAGAATCTAGCTGTAGTTTATAACAAATTACATGTAGGTGGCTATTATGTTAGTTACAGTAATTTAATGGCTAATTTTGAATAATTAATTTGTTTATTTATTTATGTCCACTTATATTCTGTTTGCAGAATGCTAAAAATGGATACAATTTATTGGTTCTATTTGACAAACAAATCTTACAAGAGACATGCAGGTTGTGGTTTCACTAGATAGTACAACGGTAACCGGAGTTGTGGGAATATCGTTCCAGATTTGTACTATCCTTGTCAGCAAAAGCTTATACTAAGTATGTGTTGCTTGAATAAAACAATAACAAGGCTTAATCATTCTGTAATCATTGCAGGCTTTGTTAAGGTTACTTCAAACCTTCGCGGGAGTCCTCCAGAAAAACATTCATACGCGCACTGTTTTCAAGGAAACCCCCACAAACTATATATCAACAGAAAGGTTATAAAATGCAGAATTCGATAACATTATGTTTTGTTTTGGATTTTGCTTTCCAAAGGCGGCAGAGGCCGTCAGCTCCAAAATGACCGACTGACGTTCCAGCGAATTAATCGGGTATCAAATGCGATCGTTCATGCAAAATAACTGTGCAGCGTTAATCACAAAGCCTCAATCTCCGAAAACGTGTCAGCATTTTCTTTTATTCCGATTGGTTATCTTTTTATAGATCTTTCAAGTTCAACTATTGAAAAATTCGCGTAACCTGTTGCGTTAAAGGCTACCACGAGGAAAGTATTCAAAATAAAGGAATTCGCCGACACGCTCTTGTTCCATATCTATCAGTGAATGTTCTGACCAAATTTCATGGAAAACTGTCAAATCTGCATACCCTATGAATTCATTTAAAGAGAAGGGATTCTCTCGAAAAACGAGTGCGAGTTTTCGCCTTCTAAAGATTTATAAACATATCACGCCTTCACAGAGGAATGTGTCAACTTGAAAAGCCGCGAGCCAATGAAATAACAGAACCCCTAGCGTTCACAGTATGCAAACTTGTGCTTCGCGGACATTAATTTTCTTGACCAAAAAAAAAATCGACCAATGTAGTCCCGCGAAGGTTTGAAGTAACCTTAAATTTGCTTTGTAGACTGTTCTTCGTTTTTGGACTATTTGTATTTTGGCCAATGTACTGTAATGTGTAGTCCCTAAAAAGGCCAATAACTGTTATAAGATTGTACGATTGAAGAGCATGGTACCTATGCAGTTATTGGAGAGCCTTACAGTCAAACTCACAAAACTGTGAACACCTAAAATATGTCTGGAATGTTTATTGTGCTATAACCAATCATGAGCGAGATCTAAAACCACAGAAACCACCAAAACAGATGAGTTTCTATCGTTCATGGAACAAATTTGTTTTGTGACCGGTCTCAAAATAAATCCTCTATTTTGGTTATACAAGAAATTAAATAATTGCTGTTACAGGCTATTTAAACACTAGCGAAGAGGGTTAGAGATATTTTTAATGTGAGAAAACTGTTTTCACAAACCAATTCCTCTTTGACACGACTAGCGACCGTTGAATCACTCAAGCGCAAACGATCCAAATCAGTACTTTCATTATTTCGTTTCATTATAATAATTTTGACAACGACGAAAAGCGACGAGTGATATTGATGAAAATAGAAGTCTTCCATTATATTTTGTAATATGTGAATCAAGTGAAAATTTATTTGGGAAGGAACAGCGGAAAATTTGAGGTGTTTACTGTTTGCCACAACTAATTGCAAAATTAGCAAACATTTTTACATTTATCATGGTCAATCTTTCCAGGGTGTTTAGATCACAGAACCACTGGGCCCAAGGGATTGTAATTGTTTGCTAAAATAAATTGAGTTGCTAGTTTAACCAAAGATGATACCAAGGTTAGCGAAACCACCAAAATTTTAAATTTTTATTCATCCTATTTATAGCTGTGTCAAATTAACCATCACTTCACTTGAGTAACTGTACGCGTCGGGGGGGATTCTTGTTTTTTAAAATCCCACAAACTAAATAATGGATGTGGTTCTTGATACAAAAGGATAGCAATTATTTAGACTTTCATTAATATATAAAGACAGAGGGTGTATCTTGGGACAAAGCGAAAACCAAAACTGTACATGAATTTATAGTTCCGTGACCTATGCAATACATTCTTGTTCTGTGGTTTGTGTGGTTTGAGATCTCACTTGTGATTGGTTATTACACAATAAACATTCCAGGCAAATTTTCATGGTTTTGTGAGTTTGACTGTAATAAGTATTTCTTTAAAAGATAGTGTTTCCTGTGTTTTAAGAATACATTATTGGGAAACTTTGCTTGAACCCCTAACAACTAAGCTGTTAGTGGTATTTCTGTCTTACGTAGTTTTGACTCGCAGGAGTCACATCGAGAAAGTACAACATAAAAGATTTTCAATTGTTTACTCACATCACTCCTCTCCTCTTGGCAAGCAAGCTTAAAATGCATAGGGCTGTTTGCACCTCAAGCGACAATTTTCAGGGTTGTTAATTTTTCAGACATTCTAAGGTGTCACCCATTATATTTGGTACATTATATGAGTGGGAGAAGTTGTGTATATCCACCTGTAGATTTGATCATTGACAAAAGAGCATGCATTTTCAATGTGATTGAACTTTTGATCATGTAACAAAACTGTCTCCTGTGCTTGGTGACATTCTTATTACCTCCTTAAGAAGAAAGACAGCATTATAATCAACTCTTAAAAATAAGTTTTGTGTGAACTGTGGCGCCCAAGACACGAAAATCCGACGATTTCCAAGAGCTTCACGAAAACGAACCAGAAATGGCCGCGCTTGGAGTGGAAACGAAATTATAGGTATTTGTGACGTCATATTTGGCGAGCTCATTTTCGCAACCAAATCATTTACTTGAAATTACTGAGTTTGTTTCAAGGATTTCCTGGCGTTTATTGACTTGCCGATGTATAAAATAGATCAAGATCCTGATGTCTTATTTGGAAATGTCCAAATACAGCCGTATAAGTTCGAACCGTGGGAATCAAGCAACGATTCAGTCGATATAAACTTGCGTGGATCAGACTCGTCGAGTGAACAAGATGGCATCACGATATCAACAACGAAAGAATCGACCACATGGATTGGTGAGCCTTTCTGAATATGTTCAAAACTGCTGTTCAAAGATTAGTAATATCAAAGTTCATATTCGAGTCTTTGCCTTGTTTTATTTTGCAAAAGATGATGTTTTCAATTTTCTCTGTCAGTAAAAAAAGTTGATCTGCTCATCTGATATAAGCCCTTACTGATAGTTGTTTTGGGCGA
Organism: Orbicella faveolata; assembly: GCF_042242905.1. NCBI lineage: Eukaryota > Metazoa > Cnidaria > Anthozoa > Scleractinia > Merulinidae > Orbicella > Orbicella faveolata. The sequence goes on from NW_028301541.1 coordinate 15,493,928, forward strand.
ACGTTTAACGTTTAAGCTCATCTTGTTTTTGTCGTTTTACATGACATGTAGTTGCTTCTTCGTCGTTAGAATGCTATGGGTTGCAGGGTTTTCACAGGTCAGAAAAGTTCTAGGGAAAATTAGTTCATCAAGGTTAGGTAATTTTATTTTGTGTCAGGGAATTAACATTGACATTTTGAAGGAAAATCAAATAAAATTAAAATATAACATTACTGGAATCTCGAAGACTATTTTCTTAACAAAGAAGTAAATTTGTTGAAAATGTATCAGTCGTAAATGGATGGAATTCAAAAATATGGCTGTTAGGGAGGTAAAAGGTAATGTCTACATACGAGTCAAGTGGCTCATCAGGCCAGAGCTTATCCCAGTTTTGGTAGCATAAAGCGACCAGGAGTATTTCTACTCCCCCCTGGATGGGATGCTAGTCGACCGCAGGCTTACCCCCCAGCATTAAATTCACCAGTACCCATTCATACAAACGTCCCCGGACAGGGCTTGAACCCGAACCGTTCGCTCCTGAGTCAAGCGCACTAACCATGAGGCTACTGCACCTCCCACAATGACCAGTACGGTAGGATTATATATTTAAATTGCTTTTACTCATCCAATGTGATACTATTCCCTGCATTTATACGTGCTTACCTGCCCATTTAAAACGTGTCCGTGTATTTTGATAAATTACTAACTTACTTGCGCCCTGAAGCATTATACTTGTAGCTTCCTATGGCTATTCACACCACATCAGCTAAACATCAATTAAACTTTATTATTTATAAATTAAATGACATACAGTACATGTACTGAATGTAAAGATCCTGGTTTTGGTTTCCAAGTAAGCACTCTGGCCTCAATTAGAAACATGAGAGATGTTCAAAACAAAAAATATTCTGACAGAACAGATATGAATTAACCCATTGGCACCTGAAGGGATAATTATGGCACACCCACCTTAACATGTTTCAAGAACATACAAATCCAGACAGATAAGTTATTTCTTCAGTTTCAACTAGACATGCTCAAAGAGAAACAAATAGCTCTTTTAGGATTTAAAAAGAGGTTAGTGACCTTGATAAATTTATTGCAAACTCCCAGTGGAGGAAATCTCATGTGAAAGCCCCGTGGATGCTTGTTGTCTCTTTTTGCATAGTAAAAAGATGAGAATTGTGATATTATCATTTGTCTCATGGTGAGGTCACTAGAGTTATAGATCACAACACAACAACTGCTCACTGCTAGTCTCCATCAAAAAGTACCATTTATATCATGCAAGGGGGCTTGTGATTGTTGGATTCAATCCATCTTTCCAGGGAAAAGTTTATTTATCAGCACGCTGATGAACAATGAAAATTCCCACAACATTATAGCATTACTTACAGGGCAATAGCCAGGAAAAAATATGACCGAGGCAATGTCCACAGTAAAATTATCTTCCTAGATATTTAGCATTGTTTTATTTCGCCTTCAAAAAAGAAACAACAGAAACGAAAAAAATGGCTGAGGCAAGTGGCTCGGTTTGCCTTAAAGTAGCTACGGCCTTGACTAAGGGTATTTCGGGTGAAATGCCTTGTCTTCTTCACTCAACAAAGTATCACTAAGGGTTGCAAGTCAGAGGTAAGAGAATATAGTCGTACTAACTTTTGGTTTAGGCCTGTCAGTTATGAAATCCAGGATAAAGGCATTGGATACCATTTATGGGTTTAATTTGTATGTCTGCGTTAGGATGGCATCTTTCAGTTATCACTCAAAGCTCGAGTCACACTAACATTACTCTACTTCAGGAATCTGACTCCACTTTCCAGGCTAGTACCGCCATCCCTCTTCCTTAACACGGGATGCACTGAAACCAACCTGAAACCTCATCCCAGCACTGAAGTTACAATTAAAAAAATCCTCAATACTCTTGTAAAAAGTATGTTTATATTTTGTTCAACTAATAACAATGTTGTTGCAGAAAATTGGTAATTCGAGATGATTTATTAGGGCGTTTTTAAAGAATGAAGTCTTAATTAAGCTTAGTATATACCACACAAGTGAAGAGTGCTTTTTGCGCGCTCTGATTGGTTAGCTCGGAGGTGATTAGCTAGTACTATTCACCTCCGAGCAGCCGGCGCTAGAGATTTTAAAATTTTCAACCGCTTGTCACACATAAAATAACGTTTTGGTCCGCTAATTATTCAGCTTGTGTAGTACATGCATACTAAAACAATTATTCACCTCAGTGTAGGTGAAAGTGATGGACCTCCACTTCGGTGAATAATTGTTAATTATTTACAAATCACGATGGCGTGAAATCATGTTAAATGACAAAAATCACACTTTTCTAGTTCCTTTTTTTATTTCAACTACACTAAGTTTAGAAAATGAGATTGTGAATCCAAAAAGTTAAACTTGATATAATAAACCTCGCAATAGTTTTATTTAGTATATACCTCACAAGTGAATAGTACTTTTCGCACACGCTGATTGGCTACCTGGGAGGTGATTAGCCAAGTACTATTCACCTCCGAGCAGCCGAAGAAAAACAAAATGGCTTTCCGTTTCAAATAAATAAAGTTAGTCTTTGGCCCGCTAGTTATTCAACTTGTGTGGTATATACTAAAACAATTATTCACCTCAGTGTCGGTGAAAGTGGTGGATATTCACTTCCACTTCGCCGAATAATTGTTAAATAAGCGACTTAATCCCGGGCTTTACCTCGCTTTCTGCTCTTCACAATATGGCTGCCGCTGCCAAACAATTGCATTCCGTGTCGGTAGAGCGTTTGTTTCTTGGATGTTCGTCGTCAACGCTTGGTTTTACGGCATATGGTACAGCTTCGAAAGTTTTTGGGCTCGAACTCGAGACCCCGCTTAGCGATTACGAAAGATACCGCTTCGAGGTTTCTGCTGAAATGTTTGCTGGTAGTGCGAAGATGAGATGAAACTAGATGAAACAGTTCCCTACATCGCTTCTCATCCTTTAAAGGGATGTAACCAGGCTCATACCACAGATTTTCGAATGATTGCTACAATTAACGCTGCACAAAACACTCATATTTGCCTTAATACTTTGCTGTTCTGAACGGGAGCTCACCAATTTTGACGTCACAAAATCCAGTTCCGACAATTGTCCGAAGTTTCCACGAACCGTTCCGTTTGTAAAGCGAAGAAAAATAGCTGTTTTCAAGGTCTAATATCTCGGCGGCTTTTTGACTAAATCAGATAAAATTTTGGATTATGATTATTTGGATTAGTATCTTTTATTTTAACTTATAATCAAACTAGGTCCAATTTCGTTGCATTTGACCTTTAACAACTTTTCACCTTAATAGCTTGCTTTGTCTGGAAACAAGCACATTTTGAATTTCAGAGTTATGGTGGTGCGTAACATAAAGCTACAAAAGCATTTGTCAAAAAGTATTTACTAATCTCGTGGCTTTTAGCTTTTTTAGAAGTTAAAGTATTACGAAAAGTGCTTAATATTTAGATGTTTGCTTGTTCAGTGCAGGTAATCAGCCACCTAGATATCCAAAGTAACTTCCAGATGTTTACAATATTTGCCTGCTGTAATGCTGGTGTACAATGGAGGTACACCAACATGGCAGTTTCATACTGGGCTCTGTAAATTTGCACAAAATATTTCAACAAATATCTGAAGCTTGGGAAGATCCATAGCCTGTAGAGCTAAAACGTGGAAAGATGTCTTCTTTATTTATCTCCTATACCATAAAAATGTCTTGAATTTATCCACTGAATGGTCAATTCGAATTAATTTTTGTGTGACAGTGCAAACCAAGAATACCAGCTCTAGAACTCTATGTCTACTTTTTTCCTAATTTAATTAATTAAAAGTCATTTGCTTTTATGCTCATTTAAAGTTTTCATCAGCGATGCATATGTTTGTCAGTACCATAGTTGCATCTTGTGTCATTAATTGTTGAGTACTGTTTGAGAAGGATCAAGAACCACTCATTTGATGTATTTCATGTGATCTGAAGAGTTCATGCAAGTTTTCTGAGTTGTCTTGTAGGTAGGATTGTCAAAGTTTAATTAGCAGGTCTGGAGAATGTAAATTTGGTATCTCTCTTACTTACTTTGTATAGTTACAATCAACAAATGACACTGGAAGATCTTCCTGTCTTTGCTGAGGCGATGTCGTCCACTATTGCAATAGGCGTATTAGGAAAATTATTTCAAATATGATCCTTGTAACCTTTTCATGAAATATATGATCTTGAACATGATGATACTTCAGTCTGGACTGAAAAGAAAAGAGTAACACTTTTGCAGTGTCTATAAATTGTTTGCATTCCATCTAGTGGCTTCAACTTTCTTCTCAGTTTATGTTTATTGTCCTGGCCCAAATAATTATAGACATCTTGATCTTCCATTTAGGTCTTAAAACTGTTTGCATTCCAGTTAGTGGCTTTTCTTTTGTTGTCCTTAGTCTGTATTGAATGTGCTGGTTAACAAAAAAATATAAACAAATTGGGATGTCAAGTCAACTTGGCAAACATGCATATCTGGGGTTATGCAATCCCAAGCTTCCTCTTTTTGAAAAAGTCAGTAGATCTGATCTTGTCCTTGCCTTTAGATCATGAAGGTTATGCAGTCTTGAGTGACAGTGATATAATTGTGTAGTCTAGATCTAGAATAAGGATATAGTTTAGAATCGCTCTGTCGTAAATGCCGTGTCTTTAGGGTTACCATATGCCTTGTGAAGTGTCATGCATCTAAGCGATGTAGCTAATTTGACATGTAAACAACAAAAACATGTCAGATATTTTATTTTGAATTTTTTTTTCCCAAGAGTGATTTTTGTACAATCACTTCATATATTTTTTTAATCCAATTTCAAAATTGTTCTGTAACTTTTATTTTCACTGAAATTGAATATGGCAAAATGCAGACATATTGTAAGCACTTTGGGTCTAGAACCTGAGTAACATGTCAAATTAGCAGAAAAATTGCATTGACCTGTGGCTTTCTAAAGGTGATTTGGACGCTCCCATTAGGGGGCCTGGATAATTGGATAATTCATTTGATTTCAAAATTCTTGGTCTCGTTTAATGACCAGCTCTATAAGCTTTAACTTGATATAGGGGTTTAGGTATCTACAGTACAGTGTAAAAGGGGAGCATTACTTCTCTTAGATGTGAAACACCTCTCAAGGTATACGGTAACTTTAATCCATGAACTTATTGCTTCCTTCCATTTTGTGTGAAACAATTTATGACACAGCCACCTTTATCGCGGAGCTCCCAGCGGCCGTCGCCAAGCGGAGCCCCATAACTATAGAAACAGAACCACATGCACGCATACAAATAGAAAACCATAGAACTATTTTTTCCTGGTCAACATGTCTAGCAGTGTGGATCATGGCGGGTGCGCCCAACAAAGCCAACACCGCGGAACATGGCGGCCATAGTTTAATTGTACATGTATGATATTGGACATCCATGTCATGGTCAATTGACAGCTGTCAAAACAAGGTATCTGCTAAACAGTATTATGTGACCATATCACGGGCTCAGGTTAAGAGCTCATCAAGGTGACATGTTTTTTAAAAAGTTGACCGCTGACAAAGTACTGGTTTTCTATTGGATCGTGGGCTCTAGCTAGGTTAACTTGTTGATCAGGGCCGGGTTGTTCAGAAGGTATACTAATGTTTTTCACTGCTTATGTTTTATGTAGTTTGAGATTATTGAAACTCAAAACCTAAGGCCAGACATTAAAAACAGAAAACCTCAACGCAAAGTTACAAAACTCACATCAAAATCCTGGGTTAGCTTACTTGGGCTTTGAGCAACCCGGCCCAGGAGCTCCACTTTTAGGCTTGGCTAAATCTAAATATTACAATGTTTACAATTGACTCTGTGGTGGCATGAATTTGTACACGTATTTTGTAACATAATTGTGCATTGCTATTTGCCTTCATGCTGTACATCCATCAATAGTTCAGTTTTTTTTTCCCATAACATATGCTATTAATACTGTCTACCTTTTAAAAAATACTGGAATGCTACATAGCCTTAAGACACTTCCCAAAAGTGACTGTAAAAAGATACAGTTAAAGGTATGACAGTTGTACAGTATTAAGAACAGCATACAGGAATATAATGAGATCCATTCCCTACTGCAAAATTGCAACATTGCAACATTCACAATGAAAAAATCCCCCTGGCATTAATGGTAAATATAACACTTTGTGGATGAATACTTACATGTAGGCTACCATTAATAATTTTATAATCCAACTTCAATAATTGATATGTTTTTTCTCTCCACGAAGATTGTGGACTACAGGGACTGTTAACTACTAGGTGACCCCATCAAATATATAATTTTGTAATTAAATTATGTCAAAAATTAATCAGTAAGCTATAAGTAAGTTATACCATCTACACATATTTTGCCTTCACTACATGTAGACAATTGAACACACTCGGGGGTTTTGATACATAAGTGCATTTGGTCAGCCAAATCCAAGATATGTTTGATTAAGACATCAGTAAAATTACAGCTAAATGGATAAAAAATATATCCTACATGCACCAAAGTTGAACACGTAAACCCCCCAAAAAATTGAAAAATAGGGACCGTGTATCCCCAAATGCAGTGTAACCAATGGAATCATCTCCGTGTAGAGCTTTCTCTGCATGCAGGGTCACTGATTGATGTAGCAAAAATAGTTCATGTGCAGAAGGGGAATATGGGGGTGCTATTAGCAATTTACCACGTTTCAGAAGAGTGCACGGATTTAGTATTTTGGAAAATTGTATTCCATACTTGCTGCATCAGCAAGCCTAGTGTAATACTAATCATCCACTCGACATTTCAACAACAACAAAACCGAGGAAAACTACATAAACGCAATATGCATATCACTATTATTATTAGATTATCATTCCAGTTAAAGCCAACAAATGCATTTAGAAGCCGGAAAACGTCCAAAATCTCAAAGACTTGCGGTGTTCAAGTTTAATAATTATTATTCGCGCCAAAGCATAATTTGAATATTATTTTTGCCGACGGCTTTGCAGTCCTTTTTTCGGCCGTGGCTTTACCAGTCTTTTACCAATAACCTTAAAAGAAATTCAGCCAAACATTTCACTAAACCCAATAAATTAAACAAACAAAACGAGGAAGTTTCCATAATTTGTAAACGCAGTATCCATGAGAACATACGAGCGTCAAAATCTGTCAAGGATAGCAAATCGATGGTTTTCCTTCTTCCAAAGGTAAACAGAAGAAGAAATTATACTAGCACTCTACAAAGCGGCTGTCCTTACTAACACAAAGAAAACTTCAAAACTCGCCTGGCAGTATTTACAAATACAGTTTTATTACTTTTAGACGTGATCTTATCGGTATACGGCGAAAAACGACAGAAAACTAAGCTTGTCTGTTTACAATATGCAACTTTATATTCAAGAACGACTCTAGTCTTATTGTTTGAAATTTATCAAATTTCTCCCAGTATAGTTCCAAATCAGATAATCAGGGAGACTTTAAAACTCCTATTGAAGATATAAGCTTAACTTCTAAGCTTATCTCGCCGATGCAACTACATAATTTTCATGGGAAAAGGCGAAAGTTTCTACGTGAAAAAGTCGCTTACCACAATTTGGCAGTTCACTTCAGTTTGAATCCTACAGACAGAAACTTCCAGCAAAAGTTGCGAACACTGAACTGAACTAATCTTTTCGATAGATCAACGAATCAACCACTTTTTTCCCGTTGTGTTTTTTCCTCTAAATACAAGAAACACGTTTGTTTTCTCTTGTTGATCACCTGATGAAATCATGTTACTTCTTGGACGGCTGCACATCTCGACGCGCGAAGTTCTGTAGTCTTCTGACTACATTTTTCGGGTATTCCAGCTCTTTTCTATAGCCGTCGTTCGCTCTGCCTCACGGCATTGTTCGGTATTATTTCATATCCTTTCTCTAGCCCTAACTCGATCTAATTCACAGCATTGTTCAGTACTATCTCGCCTCCTTTCTAGTCCTGGCCCGCTCTTTCGCGATCTTCTTCGCCAGTTCTTTGGCTGTTAATCCTTTCTCTCTGCCGTTCTCTTTCACGTTCTGCTTCAGTTAAACCCTATCTTGAAAACGTTAGTTCAACCCCTCGGATCGTTTGTTAACATAACAAATAGAAATAAGTTTTTTTCCCCTGACTTTTATGAAAAATCCCGCCCAGAACAGATGGCATTCCTTAGCTTCCCCGTGAGGGTTACTTCAAGACGCCCCTTTCCCTCCCCCAGAGTCTGTACGGACGGCGTTCGCTTGCTCGTACGCTGACGTCATAACCAAATTTTCTCGGCTTGATACGCCTTATTCATAAATGGCGGACGCGCCGTTTAGACCTGAAGCGAGTTCAGCAAAACGAGGCTTAGGAGGCATCGCTCGATCTAACGAAACTGTAAGTTTTGTTTGAAGGTTTGTGGAATTATGGACTGTTTAGTTAAATTGAGGATCAGTTGATGTAAAGTAGTTTGAAGACCTTGGCGAATGTTCTGTTGTAAAAATGGCGGCGAGTTTTGCAGTTAATTTGAGTCAAGACGATATTCCAGGAGCGTCCTTAGAGGGAAGA
>NW_028301541.1:15507500-15620000 GCF_042242905.1 Orbicella faveolata
TATTTTTTATTTTTTTAGCTTTGTCGGTGACCAGACCCAAACTTCCTCGCGGCCAAATGTTGAGTCACGCAACCTGTGATGTTTACTCGCCAAAAGCTGTTGAAACATTAATACAAGGACAATGTTACGGATATTGTTTTCTTTATTTGTGTGTAAAATATATTTTCTTTTGGTTTTATCGAGGCGTTGGATTCGAAGGGAAATAATAAATACGCTAAAAAAAGGCATTACGTCAGCCATGGAATGCGCTGACGTTGCAGCTTTCACTTTCGCTACGTGACAAATAAGATCGTGTTTACCTTGCAAGTTGATTTCGGCAGAAGCGACGGTCATCAATTTCTTTGCAAGTTTGCGAATAGTTCTTGTGGTTTTAGGCAAATGAAGTAAATTCTTTGGCTGTTTCATCGCAGCGAGTTCGGTGATCAGAAGGAAAATTAAATATTTGCAAGCCAAGCAAAGAACATGTCAGAACATGTACGGATTACGTCATTGGTAGGGAAATAACCACTGTACTTAAGGAAGCCGTGGATAACGGAAATCTTACATTATATGACTCGTGTGACTACTTTGCTAGCCCTTTACTTGTGGGAAACACCAATTAAATTTAATCGTGACTTTTAAGAAAGAGAGCTGTTGTTAATATCGTTCATGCCCATACATATCCCGAGGAAAGTTCCAGATTAAGACCGTTACGTCATCGGAGATTTGTCAACGGTTACCGCTGATGGTGCAATAGTAGAGTTTGTGTTGATCAAGTAATGTGATGTCTACAGTAACAAAAGAATCATCGAGGACTGCTTTGGAATGTGCACTGCGTTCCGACGGTAGTGTTAAGCATACACTTAAATTTTAAAAGCGCGGTTATAAGATCTAACAGATCTTCTTGTCACCAATACATTATACTTATAAACTGGTAATATATACCATATTATCATTTATTATTCTTATGCATACCTTCGTCTTATCCAGGTCCTGTAACTCTGTAGTAGTGTCTATCGAGACTTTCCAGTCATGCCCAAATCAACTGCCATAGCAACGGTACACGCCATCGTCTTCCTCGTGAACATTGTTGGAAACTCACTCGTTTGTGTGATCATAAAAAGAAATCGGGATATGAGGTAGGCCCGCATTAAAACTCGTGAAACCACGCTTATCCATTTTGTCTAAATAGTTTTTAAAAAGTCGAGATTACCAGTGTTTGCTTAAGGGTGAGTACTTTTGAATGCAATATCTTTCGTTCGTTTCATCATTCGTGCTATCCGAAATGGCCTCATAGGTTTACAGTGAAACATTCAATGATAGTTTGAGGATTTTTACATGGATTTTAGCAGTAGTACTGAGGGGAGAGGTGGATATTAGAGGATTTGAAAAAAATAAATGAAAAGAGAAATGAGGGTTTAATGAAGATATAAAAATAAAACGTTTTGTAATAAGTGATGGATGAATATCAAAAGAGACTTTCCCCAACCTGACATGCTATTAAGCCGAAGGTCTTTAACAGCTTCTCGTTATTGCATTCCTCATTTAACTTTCATTCATTTCCATGAAAAAAAATCAGTCGTACAATGTACTTCCTCTTTAACGATACTCTTGGACGATTAAAAGACAAACTAACGGAAAAAAGCTCAAGAGCTGGCTAAATGAATCTCGTGATTGAACACCAACTACTGCATTTGGTGGGTTAGGCAGTAAATTTTGAAAAAAAAGAACTCCTTACTAAATAATTTTATTTTGGTGTAATGTTATATTTCCTCTAGTGGCCAACACTAAAGATATTGGAACGTTTTGTTGCTTATCTGGTGGAATATGCTTTTAATAAATGTAGGTACATCTAAAATTATCAAATTCTGTTCAATTGAAATAAAAGGGAATTTATAGATTTAAATTACAAGCGATGCCGTTTCCACATGAGCGCACACGAAGGACGTGATCTAACGACTATTTGCTTCAGTTATATATATTATATTCATATTTATCGTATTTTACAGGACTCCCATCAACTGTCTACTAGTAAACCTGGCTATAGCAGATATCATGTACGCAGCGTTTATTACACCAGAAGTTATCTTGAGAATCACTATCACCCACCCCGATGGATTGGGTGGTACATTCTTGTGCAAATTGGTGACAGCTGCAGTCTTCGCGTGGATTGGAGGCTTTTCCTCGATGGTCACTCTGCTTGTTATTGCCTTTGAGCGATATTTTGCAGTGATGTACCCTTATGAAAATAGGAGACTTACCACGGGGAAACTGAAGGTATGTCACTGATAATGGCCATAGGTGTAAATAAAGAATGATTTAGATTCAGGTAAGTGACATAATAATACTTAATCCTGGACATTCGTTGAAGTTTCTCTTTCTAATAAAATGACACGGGTTGCTCGATATTTACTTCGTACAAAATGCTAATTTGTTCCGCGTCAATCCTGGTTTTCCCCTTTCCATGTCATTCATGAGCTTATTGGGTCTGCGTTAGGGGTATCGTCTCCATTACTTACAAGGGCACTCATGCAGTACACACAGCGACTTCTTTTGGTATGAATGTCTATTGTTATCGAAGAAAATAAAACGTCGCTTTTGGTAGGAAGAGTGGTTAGCCCAAATTTTGGGAAAGACAGTATACATGTAGTGTACAGGGAGGTTTTGCAACATTCCAGCTAAAGATTCTAAAAAGATTAAACTGCTTTTAATTTGCTAATTTGCTTTTAAATGTAGAGGCAGCGTGGCCGAGTGGTTAGGGCGCCGGATTTGAAATCCGGAGGTCACGGGTTCAAGTCCCGCTCTGACCACCAAGCTGGAGTTGTTTCTCGGTAGACCCTAATTCAACTCCTCTGCCACGCTTGTAAATAGCCAACTGGTCTGCGTCCTACCAGTTGGGAGTTTTAACCATGTTATATTCATTTGCATTATTTGTTTCATCGTTTGGTTTTATTGGAACTGAAAAGCCCCATTGGGGGAGTGGTCAATTAAGATGTTTATTATCATTTTCTATTTGATGGGCTTTTAAGTAATATATAAAACACGAAAGAGAGCGTTTGATCACATTTCCAAACTCTGCAAAGAGAGTTGAAAATACGACTCGTAGCGGAGTATTTTTGACGAACTTCGAAGTGTTTGGAAATGTGGTCAAACACTGTCTTGAGTGTTTGATATATCTTCTCAATCGAAACTAAAACTAAGGAAGAAACAGAGAATTAAAATCGTAAAAATCTATACTAATTAAGATCAGATATTCAAACACCGTCACGGTCATGATTTCCTTTGTTTAAACTTAATGAATTGTTAATGAGTTTGAGAACGACGCAGAAAGATCAGAAGAGTCCCTGCTTCTCTAGTTGTCCTTGTCCTTGATTATAACGTGTGTTAGGAGTATCAGTTCTGGCAGGAATCGTTATCACAACCTTTATGTTTAACAATTTCAGAAGGCCATTGCTGGCTCTTGGATCTTCGCAGTAATAATCAATCTGCCTATGTTCGTGGTAGTCACCGTAAAGGACAATACTTGTATGAATATCCGGGTGAAAGGAGAGGACTGGATGCCCAAGGCTTATGATATGCTATGGAGCTCCGCAGCACTTTTGACTATGGTACTGATGGCAGGGTTGTATTCCAGAATCGTGTACACTCTGTGGTTTAAACGCGACGATCACGACAATCAACTTGCCTTTCAACAAAGAGTAAGTGTAAAGGTGGAAGGTCTTCACATAAGGGAATCCAGGAACATTGTGATGTTCGTGATGATGTAATTGTTATGTCGTTTTCGTGATTAGAACGTTCTGGTTGTGTCACTGTTATGTTTGCTCGTGGTTGTGACATCATGGTTGTAAACTTGTGATCGACAGTGTGAGGGTGACATTGTGATTGTGACATTGTGGTGGAGACATTATGGTTGTGACGGCCTATGATTGCGACATTATGGCTGTGACATTGTGGCTGTGACATTGTGGTTATGACATTGTGGCTGTGACTTTGGGGTTGTGACATTGTGAGTGTGACATTATGAGCGTCTGTGATTGCGACAGTATGGTTGTGACATTGTGGTTGGGAAATTGTAAGTGTGAGGTTATCATTGTGACATCATAGTTGTCATACGCATTGTAAATCTGAAGTTATTGTGATTATTGTTATGTTCGCTCGTGGTTGTGATATCGTGGTTGTAAAATTGTGATCGACAGTGTGAGTTTGACATTGTGATTGTGACATCGTGGTTAAGACATTATGGTTGTGACGGCATTATGATTGTGACATTATGGCAGTGACATTGTGGTTGTGACATTGTGGTTTTGACATTGTGGTTTTGACATTGCGGTTTTGACATTGTGGTTTTGACATTGTGGTTTTGACATTGTGGTTTTGACATTGTGGTTTTGACATTGTGGTTTTGACATTGTGGTTTTGACATTGTGGTTTTGACATTGTGGTTGTGACATTGTGGTTGTGACATTGTGGTTGTGACATTGTGGTTGTGACATTGTGGTTGTGACATTGTGGTTGTGACATTGTGAGTGTGGCATTATGATTGACACTATGGTTGTGACATTGTGGTTGGACATTGTAAGTGTGATGTTATCATTGTTTCATCGTGGTTGTCATACGCATTGTAAATCTGACGTTATTGTGATTCTGGAATTGCATTTGTGGTGATACTGGGGCTGTGACATCTGGATTGGAACATTGCCATGGTAACACCCATACTTTTTTCCAAGCCTCTTTGTTAACATTTATTTTCAATTTATTTTTCTGATTAAATTGTTACTATCTTAATCGGATTTGTGTCTCGATATACACAGGGCGTAATCAGGATGCGGAAGCGAGTCACCTTGATGGTGGTAACTGTCACTGTCTTATTTGGGATCTGTTGGGTGTCTGACATAACTGCGCATAGCATAGACTACTACACATCTCACCGCATTAGTAAAGAGACATACCTCACTATTCACACGCTGATCTTGCTGAATACTGCCGTGAACCCATTTGCGTACGCTCTGTTAAGCCACAACTTCCGAGAGAAGATGAGGGGAATGATATACTGCAGATGTCCCGGCTCCATGGATTCCTGGAGTCCAACCACGAGGATACCACCAAGTAGAAGGAAGTCTTCAGAACGTGGTAAGAATAAGGTTAAGCTAACCATATCGCACAACGAGACAAAGGTCTTAATGGAAGAAAAAGTGTCTCTGTACGTCTCTGTCCTCCACAAAAAAAGGCAATTATGCGTTTTCGAGAGTATCAACTATAATGAAGAGTACGGCTTTTTTCAAGTTTCTTTTTGGAATTTTGTCAGGTGGATGCTCGTGGAAGACAAACTATTTTATATAGACTGGTTGCATCAGTGTATGTAGTGCTAGAGGAAAAAGAATTCTGCAAATGACTTGTCTGAAAAAAGAACCACACACAGAGCCAATAGTCGAAAAAACCCCGTTTCAGCGATTTCGACTATAACACTATCACTGCATGTGATAGAACCATTTTGCATAATTTTCTTGCTCCTGCTTAGTGTTTTCATTAATTAAAATATTCCACGTTACAGCAACATATCTCGGTGTATTACAGATCCTAGAATCACGTACAATTAATGAGTTTAATTTCTTTATTACTTTTTTACAGAATTACGTCCAGATCAGCACATTGAGACTGGTGGACATGTGAACGTGGTAGCTATACGGTGTGACCAACCGATGTAGAAATGCTCTGTAACCAGTGATAAGTGAAGTAGCGAGCCGGTTGACAAACACTTCAACATTTGCATACGGGCGGTAGTCATTACGCCGACAATTTGAAGTTTTAGAAGGACTTAGTTGATGGTTGCACTATTTTACTACTTTAAATCATTTTATGCTTTTCTGGGAAATTTAGCTGGAGTATTACGTGTTAATAAGTAATGTATGAAGGCACACTTTGTTAGACGCTTAAAGATGCAGCTGAAACAGACAATAAACTTACAAAACAAAACTGTTTATTTGACCCTGATAACTGCGTCAAGGTTCGAGTCTTCTAAGTCATGCAGGCTTGTTAACATACCCTGAATCTAACAGTATATATCTTCGGTCCACTGACACTTTCATTCGCACATAAGGCCATCCTCATAAAATGTCTCGTTTTCCATCGCCCTCCCTCAGGTTTTCCAACTAAAGCGAGTCATGATCAGACGGTTGGGAAGTCCCTTCGTTTCCCATCTTCTCGCTCCGGTTTTCCAACTAAAGCAGTCGGTCGGTTGGACAGATCTTTCGTTTTCCATCTTCCCCCTGGTGTTTTCCATCTAAAGTGAGTCGGTCGTTTTGCAGTCCTTTCGTTTCCCGAGTTCTCCCTCGGGTTTCCAACGAAGGCGAGACGGTTGGTTGGACAGTCCTTTCGTTTCCCATCGACTCGCTCTGGTTTCCATCTAATTAATAAAGCGAGTCGGTCGGTTGGACAGTCCTTTCGTTTCTCATCTTCTCCCTCGGGTTTTCCAAAAAGCGAGTGAGTCGGTAGGACAGTCGTTTCGTTTCGTCGTTGAAACAGGGAAAGCGCCCTTATAAACATGTGCCGGCATTAGTTTTGAACAAATTTCCTTTTATTGTGATACATTATATTTTACGGAATTAATATATCGAGAACTCCAGAAGGCTTCAGACTAGTTTACTGAAGAGAAAGCTAGAACAAATAATGATAACCAACTATTGGGTATAAATAGCCACGGATGTGACGATTTTATTTTAAACTAAACCGTTCAAAACAACAAATTAGAATCACTTCTGGGACAATGTAATTGTTCACGAGATGGCGTTGATCGCAGGAAGGGCCGCATGTATAGCAGATAATATTCTCCTGATTGGTCAGGATACTTCAACAGGAAATGCTTCGCAATAAAATGACATTATGCTTTGAGTTTCTCGTCATAATATTTTTTTTCCTTCCCTAAAATCCTACACTCACGCGACAAGTGTTTTTACTTCAAATCCCGCATAATTAGGCAACACCTGATACTTGTTTTTGTAAGATTGATATTCATAGTATACAAATTTACCACCAGAAAATAAATGACCCAGAGAAGGTAGATATTACAGCGTCCGCAGAACGCTTGTTAGCTGCTAATTAACTAAAAGAGACCCGAGGAGAATTTTGAGACAGGAGGACATAACGCATGCTAAACTTACAGTTACTTGAAACTATGTCTGAAGTCTTGGAAAAGCTTATGATTATTTATATGGATCTCTAGCATTTCCGACTTTATATATTTCGAATCAAATCTTACTCTTTAACACGTGGCCTTCTCAGTCTAACTACATGTAATGTAATTCTGAGAATGCAGAAATTCGAACGGTAAAATTAGCCATGTTTTTCCAAAGGTAAATAAAATTAGTGAAACACTACTCGAAAATACAGACAGCTTTCAAAGTACATTTCTATCACTTTTCATGATAGTTATTCAAATAAAATTTCGAACGGCAGGTGAGAAGAAGATGGTCAACAAAAGTTATAGTGACACTTATAATTTTGATTATGATTAGTGAACTGTTGTTTTTTCAAGCTTCCTTTTCTGGCAATGTACTCAGTGATGTCGGTTTGTTTTGGGTTAGCTTCAGCATCAATGCTAGACATCTCCGTCTCTCCGCCTGTTTGTTAAGGTAAGGATTGTTATTGTTTCATCTTTACTCCAAACCTTTAGACATGGTAATTATGGTTCGTCGAAAGTTAGAAATGTAACATGGTGGTAAATATTGTCTGCACAGTTTATTGTAATGTTTTTGTTTTGTTTTGTTTCTTTTTGTGTCATTGTGTTCCTTTTTCATGGGATGTAAAACATTCCTAACGGAATAATTTTGAAGCAAATAATAATTTTATAACATGTAACATTTAAAAACACCCGTGAGAAAGCGTGGGCTAGTTGTAAGCTGTCAGCACTTCTATTATATCAAACAAAAGGTGTTGTTCCTTGTTCTGTTAGAAGATAATGAACGCTAGACCGTTTACAGCTTCCCTATTTTTCAAAGCACATGCAAGAAAAAGCGAGCGAAGCAAACGCAAAGCACACGGGGGTGGCGGCGAGGAGGCGAGTGAATGAAGCCAAACGAAGAACACCAGTTCTCTCGCGATTCTATCCGCGCGTTCAAAAGATCGATTAAAAATACGAGAAAATAGAGGGCTGTGAACAGCCTAATCCACGCTTGACTGCACGACGGGAACGCGTTCATCAGTTTTATAGACCTAAAAGTGCATTACTCTGTTAGAAAATATAGGAACAACATCTTTACAGCTAAGAATAGAAGGGGCACTCATTGCGCTGACAACGTACGCAACATCTGGAACTCAGTATCCGACAACTTCAGTTTAAAACTGCTGTATGTTCCCTCGCTCGGTCACTGAAGGTCTAAAATGTGGCCTCGATAATATATTTAATCTTCAGATGACGTCAAAAAGGTTACGTCTTTTATTTTCTGCCAGGTTCCTCTGTTGCCGCGTATCCGTAAAGCGAGCCCAGTATCCGCCACAGTTATACAAATATAGCATCAACTTGCATGTAGCTTTCCGAAGCCAACCGATATATTGCTGTTGTTCAGTTGCAAAGTTTTCGGCTAGCTAAGAACGGAATACGCTGATAATCAAAGGCTTTTTAAGCCAACTCGTGATATTCAGAACAGATATGTTTCATGTACTACTTTAATGTGGGGAGGTCAAAAAGATTTGAGGAGATTTGAGTTGCGTTACATAGCATACTACAATCATTAAAAATTTACAGTCAAATAATCATTAATAGATCGTTTTCACGTGACGTTATCACTTTCTAAAATCCAAAACTAAACAACCACCAAAGATTTTATCCTCGTCAGGCATAAGATATTGTTGATTCGATGCTTTCGTTTGATATGCGTACTGTATCTGCATTAAAAATGTGTTGAATTTATATTAAAATTAAGCACCAATGTATCATTGTCCTTTTTAGGGGATAAGCCTTGTTGCTGAAATGGGTAAAGCTGGATTTCGTTCCGATTCTCACATCTCAATAAAAGGCAAGAAAAGTAACCTTTATTGGTTTTATGATTATACATATTAAGTTTTAATTTAGCTTGAACAAGGATAATCTTATTGCTGAGTGAGAGAATTATTGTTTTGAAGGCAATAACACTGGTTGACTTCGGTTTCATGCACGCTACTTCGTCTTCATGGATTTTCCCTTTTGTGTTCATTTTGATGGTGGCTGTCAGTTCCATACGTCTAGTTTAGCCTCTGATTGGTAGCTGTGTGTTTATCTTAGTGTATGGTTTAAAGTTGTGAGCCCTTATCCTAGTGTGTTGCCTGCAGTTTTGTCTGTTTTCGTCTCTGACCTTCATTTTACACCTTTATTTTTGTCTGCGAATTTGTCGTTTTGCTGCCATTTTTGTTCGCGATGAAGACTTTCAGTTTTGCGTGTTCCTGTGTATCTGTGACTTTCAGTTTTGTGAGCTTACCTTCGTCAGTAAATTCTAGTTTTGCTTGTCCATGTATATCTTTCTTCGTCTGCAACTTTCACTTTCTGAGGAGTTTTCCTGTGTCTCTATATCTCAACGTTTTTACCCATGTCTTCCTTATTAAATTTTAACAATGCGCTTTATACCACCTTTGTGTTGGAGGCAAAAACTGAGATTTATCAAAGAAATACATGTCTTGAATGAATTTATGATTGTTTTACAGTTCTCCTGTAGACAAAGAAAGTCCAGTGTACAAAGAGAGAGACAGTCGTCGCTTTTGTATTCTTTATATTAAACGAAGCTAAAGGGAAGTGGTGAGTTTACTATGTTATTGGTTGTTTTTCAAACTAAAATGACCTCAATAGCAAGGATATATTTATTGAAGATGCTAATCATGTTTCCCTGCCAACAATTTATGACATGAAAATATGACAGCCCTATTTCACTTCGCTCTAAGAATTTGTCTTTCTCAAGACAGAGAAAATCCGACAGCGCATTGTCCATCGCTTTATTATGCGCATGTCTGGATGATAGACGCAGTGTAGAAAACGTCAGTCAATTTTTGGTGTTTCTCCACCTAATGAAAATAATAATTTTATTGTGTATGATATAACAAACTCACGTTGTAATCAGGGCGGTGTGAAACCGAGAGTGATTCGGATTACAGAATGAATTTCAATTTCCAAAATTAACTTAACATCAAAAGTGTCGGGCTTTAAACAAAACCTTGATCTAAAATATATCTAGCAAAATTTGGCCGATGAATTAACTCAAGCTCAAGTCCTCCGTCGTGATAAACAACGGAGTCAATTATTTCTTTAATTAATAAGTGTTTTTTTTTTCAGACCAGATTTTTGAAAAGCGAATGACCAGACAGTTATTATACATGAAAAGAGTTGTGTTTTACAAAATCCTTCATTTCAGTCTTAGCAGATAAAAGCCATGACTGTCATGTTTAGACAGTCCTAAAAGCCGCTTCTACATGTACAATATTCTCTGTTATCTTCTGATAGAAGCGTCTGAAATGAACAACGTAGACGAAGTTATACAAGTCATCTCAATCGGCCTCATTGTTGCTGGCTTCCTTCTTAACACCAGTCGATCACTAAGAGCTATCGAACTGTGCAAGGAATGCTTGTTCATTCTGAAAGACAGAGCAGACTTAAAAGGCAAGAAATTGAGCAAATCATTATACAAGAGGATATATTTTATAATGTGGAAGGCTTGTAGTCTTATCAGCGATAACACAAACGCCATAATATACGCAGAAAAACGTCTTCAAATTTGCCGTGAAAGTGATGAAAGACGAAGAATATAGGCTAAGCATGACAATTGCAGGTATGTGTTTCGGTCAAAGTAAATACACAAAAGCAAATCAACTCTATGAAAAAGCGCTTCTAATCATTAGAGAATTTGGAGACAAAAGTGGAGAAGCTATGTGTTATGGAAACCTTGGAGCTGTGTATCTATCACTTGGCGAATATGAGAAGGCTAGACAACACCTCGAGAAATCACTTGAGATGAAGAAAGAAATTGGAGACAGAAATGGAGAAGCTACCTCTTACGTAAACCTCGGAAATGTGTATCTATCAGTTGGAGAATATGAGAAGGCTAGAGAACACCTCGAGAAATCACTGGTGATCCAGAAAGAAATTGGAGACAGAAATGGAGAGGCTTCCTTCCACGGAAACCTTGGATGTGTGTATCGATCACTTGGCGAATATGAGAAGGCTAGACAACACCTCGAGAAATCACTTCTGATCCAGACAGAAATTGGAGACAGAAAAGGAGAAACGTACAGTTATGGAAGCCTTGGAAATGTGTATCAATCACGTGGAGAATATGAGAAGGCTGGAGAATATGAGAAGGCTGGAGAACGCCACGAGAAATCACTTGTGATCGAGAAAGAAATTGGAGACAGAAATGGAGAAGCTAGCTCTTACGTAAACCTCGGAGATGCCTATCAATCAGTTGGAGAATATGAGCAGGTTAGAAAATACCTCCAGAAATCACTTGTTATCCAGAAAGAAATTGGAGACAGAAATGGAGAGGCTTCCTCCCACGGAAACCTTGGATGTGTGTATCGATCACTTGGCGAATATGAGAAGGCTAGACAACACCTCGAGAAATCACTTCTGATCCAGAAAGAAATTGGAAACAGAAGTGGAGAAGCTACCTCTTACTTAAACCTCGGAGAGACCTATCAATCAGTTGAAGAATATGAGCAGGTTAGAAAATACCTCCAGAAATCACTTGTGATGTGGAAAGAAATTGGAGGCAGAGAGGGAGAAGCGTACTGTTATGGAAGCCTTGGAAGTGTGTATCATTCAATTGGCGAATATGAAAAGGCTTCAAACTGCTGGGAAAACTCATTGGCCATCAGCAGAAAAAATGGACACAGATGTACAATAGCTAAGTCTTACCTACATTTGGGAGTCAAATTTCTCTCTCTTGGTAAGTATAACAAGGCTAACGACTATACCCGGAGAGCGCTTGCCATCTGTACGGAAATAAGAGACAGAGAAGGTGTGTTCTCATCTTACCTCACCCAAGGCAACATTGAATGGTGTGTAGGTAACTCAATCAAGGCAAAAGAATATTATGAAAAAGCACTTATGATGAGCAAAGAAATTGGAATCCGTACCGTAGAAGCAGAAGGCTGTTTAAGGCTTGGACATTTGCTTGTCGTTCAGGATAAATATGTTCAAGGAAAAGAATATATTGAGAATGGGCTTGCATTAAGTGAACAGATTGAAGGTATTTCGCTCCAGTTCATGTCGCTCGAATTGATGGCACACCTAAGAATAAGAGAAGGAAATATTCAGGAAGCTATCTCGTATTTCCTTTCTGGTATTGAGAAATGCGAGCAAATGCGCGGCTCTCTCCGCCACAATGATCAATTTAACATTTCGCTTCTGGAGAGAAATGTTCGTTCCTACAGAGAACTCGGTTCACTGCTTTGTGAAACTGGACATTTCACTCAAGCTCTGTATGTTTCAGAGCTTTCAAGGGGCAGGGCTTTGGCGGATTTAATGTCAGGTCAGTACTCTGTGGAGAATCAAATCTCGGCTAATCCTCGAACACGGCCTGGTCTTGAATGTATCGAAACCAAAGAAAGTAACCGCACGTGTCTGTATGTGTCATATTTTTCTGACAGCATATACTTGTGGATTCTTAAAGCAAGCGGAATCACAAATTTCCAAAGGATTAACGGAAATAAGGTAATTGCCAACGAAGGATTAGGTCAACAATTGAAAGAGATTTTCAATTTCAGAAGTTTTGGCATTTTACCAGAGGAGATTTGCGAAGACCGATCTTTACACAGTTTTCAGCCAGAATCCAAATCTTGTGAGGAAGACAACAACGAAGATTGGCGAATTGGAGAAGAAAGTAAAGATAATCAAGGACCCAAAATGAACCTTCCTATCTGTTACAAACTTATCATTGCTCCTGTGGCGAGTTTCTTTGTAGGCTCTGAAATCATCATTGTCCCTGATCGCGCTTTATACGTAATCCCATTTGCTGCCTTAACCGATGAAAGTGGAAAGTACTTATCGGAGACTTTCAGGATCCGTGTCGTTCCTTCTTTAACAACTCTCAAGCTCATTCAAGACAGTCCAGCAGATTATCACTGTCAGACGGGTGCTTTGATAGTAGGAAATCCCGATGTTGGTGAGGTGCATTTCAAAGGACGCCTCACAAACATTTCACGATTGCCTTGTGCAGAAAACGAAGCGAGGATGGTAGGAGAAAAGCTGGGTGTTGAGCCTTTGTTAGGACAGCAGGCGACTAAGCTGGTTGTACTTCAAGCGATGAATTCAGTGGCTCTGATTCATATTGCCGCACACGGTGATGCAGAAAAAGGAGAAATTGCCCTTGCACCGGCTTTTCGTATCCTTAACGGCATACCTCAAGAAGGACTCTACTTATTGACAATGGCTGACATTTCAAAAGTTAAAGTGCGAGCTAAACTGGTAGTCCTTAGCTGTTGCCGCAGTGATCGTGGACAGACAAAAACCGAGGGAGCTGTTGGAATTGCCCGAGCATTCTTAGGATCTGGCGCACGCTCAGTGTTGGTGTCACTGTGGGCCCTAGATGACAAAGCGACCGAGCAGTTAATGAGACATTTCTACGATCACCTTGTTGCTGGGGAAAGCGCTGGCGAATCTCTACACGAGGCCATGAAGTGGATGAGAAGCAAGGGCTATGACGTGAACCAGTGGGCACCTTTTATACTGATTGGAGATGACGTGACATTTGATTTCAGAAAGATGGGTAAGGTTCACTGAAAGCAAGTACTTCCTTTTTTCTGGCAAAGGGCTCCTGGTATCTCAGGGACCACAATTTTCGTTGAATGTTAACGATTAATCTGAGTGTATTTTCCAAATAGAATTAGGTTTCTAGATCAAATTACTTCTTTCAAGTTTGTTGTTTGATATTCTGTGGTTGATGTAGTGTATTTTACAATATAATTCATGACTTTTAGCTTATTTAGTTTGGGCTAGACAATAAAACAAGGTAGAATATAGTACAGACGATAAAACAAGGTAAAATATAGTATTGTGCCAATCAGAGCGCAGAGAACCTAATCTCTGAAAATAAATATATTTTGTAAAGTTTAAGGTAACTGCTTTTAAAGAAAATCCTGTGAAGGAACTGAACTGTAGCCTATAGTTAATAAGAAATGTATTGTTGTGTTGATTTCTTCTGCCAGGTTTACGTTGACAAGAATGACCAGGACAGCATCAGGTGATCGCATGAGAAGTAAAATAGGAATGACCTCAAAGGACAGCTTTCGATCTTGTGCTAAGTTGTATATAAATTAAATCGAAGATTAACTTTAATTCGTCTTTTCTACCCCCTCAGTAGAAATCTTTTGACTTAAGGATGTTTATTTACCACAGAATAAGCAAAACCTTAGTGCCTAAGATTAGTTTTTGGTATCAGACTTTTGAACGATGATAGTAATCGTATGGATCTTTGCTGCGATCAAGAATAGGTTATGCACTTCCAAACTGGGTATAACCGATAAATCTTAAATTTTACCGGCGAGACGTGCTGTTAAAATAATATTGGCATTTAATAATAATTGTTAATGTAACTTGAAGAATGAAGGGTTTAAAGTAGAATAGCGTCAGAAATAAAATGTATTTCCATTGCAGTATATCATTTCTGAACAACATTTATGTAAATCGTCTAGATTTGTCAGTATCTCCATAAATTAAATTTTTGTTACATAGGAAAAAAGCTTTGAACAATTTGAAATTTTATCAAGGATTAAGATTCTGTGACGAAAAAAAGAATATTAGAATCTGCATGTTTGAATTTTTGTCAAATATTGAGCATAACCGATTGATGTTTTAATTAATTTAATTTTACCAGAGAGGTCTACAATCAGCTTTGTAAATAGTCCTCCTGAAAACGGTGACCGTTGGTAAAATTTTCGTAAGGTATTAGAGTTTCTCAATATTTGCATGACATTTATTACGTTTATCGTGAACATTGTGTCGTTGTCAAAAGAGGACTTTTTTTAAATTCTGTCAGCATGTTCTGTTTTTGTAAAGTTGACAGGCGCATTGTGTTTTTAATTTTAAGGCTAGAAGAATAAATTAAAACTGAAAGTAATAAAAATTTGAGCTCGAGTCCATTTATATAAACTACTTCTAACCTATATTAGGTTCTCGGAAAAAAAAACGGAAACAAAACAAAACAAAACAAACCGTGAAGAATTTACCAAATTTTAAGTTGAAGTTTTCATTGATCCGTGAAATTCGCATGACAAAACGGTCTGCACCGGCGTTTTCAATGCGAATGCTAAATTCACGAGCTGGTAGGAAACTGAAACAATCTTCGGATTTCTTGCCTTCGTGACCAGTGTTGTGTGAGTAACCCATGTTTTGTTTGGTTTTTCGGAACTTCAGGAAATGATCACAAGCTGACAAGAAAACACGGCATTTTTAAAATTAAAATTGTTCTCAGCCAGCTTAAAATAATTGAGCCTTTTAAAAGACCGCAAATAATTTTCCGGTGCAAAATTCAGCAACGACTCCAGCAAATCGTTAGTTCTCCAAGGCCCGGAATTCAATTGGTCAAAATTTGAACTATCAGCTGAGAGGACGCTTTTCTCAACTTATAGCCGAGATATGAAATCTGCTAAGTTCGCTAATAGCCGAGAAACTGCCGATAATATATGCGAGAACTGATATTCCAGCACCCCCTACCGAGAACCCCTCTCATTGTAATCGGGCAAAACGGGACTCCCCTTGTTAGATATGGGAAAGTCATACAAATAGCTCATGACGTAAGCTCTTTCTGGGGAATCTCTCCGTTCTTGTTTATTAGGCAACTTAAGCACGGGCGTTTTTGAGACGCGGACGGTAACCGGAAGTGAGCTACTTTCACTTTTAACTTGTCCTCACACAACCATATTCACATTGTTAAGTATCTTGTCTTCATTAGAGATGAGTAGTATAAAAAATCTGGGAGACAATACGGTCCTAGCATGCGAAATCTTTTCTTCCGGTTGCCGTCCGCGTCTCAAAAACGCGCGTGCTTAAACTCCCTATTACCTAATCACCAAAACGAAACATAAATTGCTTGTGAAATCACTATGAGGAAACCCCTTTTGTGGATGGGAACCTTTATCCGGTGGGGAGAGTCCCATATAAAAAGGATAGGGGTGCGCGTTGGAAAGTTTGAAAAGAATCGCTAAGAGAATCAAGATCCTGTTTTTTGGGCGTGGTTTGAAATGGCTTTCATCCCTAAGAGGTATAAATTCTAAAACAACACATTATCTCCTATCATGTTTTTTTTTCGGCTCAATACCCTAAAAGATACCGCAAAAACCTGCGCTGTGGGCCTTTTGAGGCTGAACACACTAAGAGGTACTACAACGGCGATTTTAATCCCTGAAAAGGTAGGCCGAGGACCCACGTCCTTATGCCCCCCTCCCCCCATGCGTTTATGTCCTGATCACGCACAGGATTAATTCTAAGACTGCTATAAGTGCTCACTGTGAAAATAGGAAAACTGTGAAACCGTGTCGCTTATTCTAAATAATAATGAAAGATAAATGACAGACCAGCTCTAATGTGTGACTAAAAACAACTTCTGAGTTTAACGTGACACATCTGAGTTAATGTTCTGAAAATTTCACTTTTTTAGAGGATGAACGAATCGGGTTTATCATTTGGGACTAACAGCAAGCATCTACAGTAACACAGCAATGAACAAAAATCTTAAAATTTGCACGTAATAACTGTCTGAAAATCTTGGCACTCTGATGAAATTTACCTGTCAACTGGAAATTGAAAAACCTTACACCTTCTGGTATCATTTTATTGCAGTTTCGTGTTGGTTTAGCTTGATATTGAGTGACGCATTTGTTTATACTGTACTGTAAAGTTTCTTTCCACTAACCCACCCACTCTGGGTTTTTTGGGTTCACTTGTATAGTGGAATTCCGAGCTTTTAAATCATCAGTTTTTCAAATCTCCGTGTTAATGGAAACAATCTTTTGAGCATCCATCGAGCCGTTTTCAAGATTTTAAGTAAGAGCTCAACATCAAATTTTACCCGAAAATTGTGGCCAAGCCTGAAAAAAAAAAAAAAAAATCAGGCTTGAACAGGAATCGAACCCATGACCTCTGCGATACCAGTGCAGAGGTTTGAGATCAAATGAAAATTTTGCAGGACTAAAGTCAACATTGACTGAAAATCTTGGCACTCTGATGCAATTTGCCTGTCAATTGGAAAATGAAAGAGTTATAGAAATTTTATAGAAGACACCTAAATAGTGTTTGGGAACTTGAAATGCAAATGAAAACTGAAACGCAATAGAATATGAGATCATATATGTAAAGATGACCGTTGCTATCGCAAACACTGTAATTTACTTCAATGCGCAGCCAGGTGGTTAAAAAAAACGTTTAGTAACTTACACCCTCTGGTATCATTTCGTTACAGTTTCGTGTTTGTTTTGCTTGATTTTTATTGACGCATTTGTTTATACTGTACCGTAAAGTTTCTTTCCACCAACCCACCCACCCCGAGTTTTTTAAATTATTGTGATGAGGGTGGCATAGATATTTGCTTGAAGTTTGCTTGTACAGTGGAATTCCGATTTTTTAAACCCTCAGTTTTCAAACCTCTGGATTATTGTAAACAATCTTTGGCTCCGCTATCAAAAAAGTTAAGAAACGTGCCTTGATTTCAATCGAAATATGTTCCCCTAGGTGCTTTGAAAATCGAGAGGTTCGAGAAATCGGGGGTGAATTTTTCTCAACGATTTAGCAAAAATAAACTTCTTAATGAACTACTTTCTGTTCCAACTTAAACTGAATTGTGTAGCTTAGATCGGAAGATTAGTTGGTGAATTTACTTCAATTTTTTCAAAAATGGGAGACTTAGACTCACTGCATTGCATTCATTTTTCGGTAAGAAATTAACAACATCATCTTTAAAGACACAAAACGTGAATTGGGTGTAATGTATTGAAATAATTATGTACCATAATAATGCAGTGGGAGGTGCGGTGGCCTCATGGCTAGTGCGCTCGTCTCCGGATCGAGCTGTCTGGGTTCAAGCCCTGGCCGGGGACATTGCGTTGAACATTGTCTTCTTGGGTAAGACACTTTACTCTCACAGTGCCTCTCTCCGCCAAGTGTATAAATGGGTACTGGCGAACTTAATGCTGGCGGTAACCCTGCGATGGACTAGCATCCCGTCCAGGGGGGAGTACAAATACGTCTAGTAGCTTCATGCTACAGAAACTGGGATAAGCTCCGGCCTGATGAGCCACTCTGCTCGTATGCAGACTTTACTTTTTGCACGCACATGATTCTAAAGTACTATGGCTAAATGGATCTCATTGTTCAATTTTTCTTATGAAAATTATTTATACACTGTATCTACAAAAGTCCATAACAAGGATAGTCTTTTCCTAAAACACATAACTTAATTTCAACAAATAATATTGATCACTAGTCTGCATGAATGTGTTCTTGTGTTCAATGTACTGCTGTGCCGTCAACACTGACGTTATGGATTGAAATAAAATGGTCAAATCCACTCTTGATCAGAAATCTCAGATGAGAAGCAGATGTAACAGGAATCTGAAGAGAAAAGACACAAAAACCTGCAGTCTTACTTCAAACAATAGCTTGTACATCCAGTGACATATGTGATGACCAACGTGTCAGGTCAAATAGAAGATTTGAAGATTAACTAATTATAATTTTTATTATATGGCTACAGTAGCTCCGTGAACTGGCAAGATGAACCAAATCCTGTGCTATGATTGGCTACCCAAGCGGGTAAGAAATCTTGCCTGTGCTATGATTGGCTACCCAAGTGGGCAAGATGGCACTATCTTGCCTGTGCTATGATGGCTACCCAAGTGGGCAAGATGGTACTATCTTGCCTGTGCTATGATTGGCTACCCAAGTGGGCAAGATGGCACTATCTTGTCTGTGCTATGATGGCTACCCAGTTGGGCAAGATGGCACTCTCTTGCCTGCTCGGGACTACCTGATGTCTCCTGCAAGAAAAAATTCCCAGAAAGCCATATAATAAATCCTTTATGCACCAAGCTTGTTCGGTCAAGATGGCTGGAAATCGGCTTTGTTCTTTTTTTTTGGGTGTTTATGGACCTCGAATCCATCTCAGTCCATAAACATGCAGAAAAAGAACTTGGCCAATATCCAGGCATTCTGAGCTTACACTTGGTCAATAACCCATATAACTGAGAGAGAGGTCTTTTCGGGAAAATCTCAAACCAAGACCTTGATGTATAATTGACCATTTGATAGCATAAAGACCAAACATTTGAGGTTGATACATGTAAGTTGTTTATTATAGGGCCTTTGCTTTGTTCTTGCATGCCTTTATTCAGCCACTAGGCATTACAGGACAATAATGTCCTGAGCCAATCAGAGTGCATGGTATATCCATTACAAACACAAGCCATATAATAAGTACAGGTTATTTACCAAGTGTGACTCAGTCAAGATGCCTGGATATTGACCAACTTTTTAGTATGTTTTTGGAGCAAGGCGCAGTTGGGGTCTATTAACACACAAAAAAAGATTGGCGCTATTACATTTGATAATTTTAACATACACTGTACCTGTATCTCATCCCTCTGCATTTGACCTTCTGTATGTTCATACTCTGAAACAGAATTGTCGTTTTCAATCTACAATACAGTTTGCACAAAATAATGAAATGTTCACTGCATAATTTAAAATGGCTAGTTGTTTTTAATTATTTTATGAATGACTGAAGTGTATCTGTCTTATGAAATACGGTCTATCAAGTTAAAATTAAAAATAATAAAAAGAATAAATAAAATAAATTACAAAAAAAAAAAATAACAAAAAGAATTGGATAAGGAGAACTCATCTAACAGTAAAACCTAATATACCTGTAATTATATTGTATATATTTCTTTTCCCTTGCGAACCTTTAGATGTGTGGCCACCAAATTTAATGTATAGCTGTATCAAATACTTTTGAAAGTTTTACTACAATACAACTGTATGGTGCAGAACCATACTAAGAGTTCCATTTTTTTTCTGATTGTTGTTTCTCCATTAACTTGGCTGTAACAAACGTTGTAAAGCTGAAATTTGGACAGTTTATTTCTTTTCAAGTACATTACTTGCAATTTCAGAGGTTAAAATTTCAGATGTTTAATTTTCAGACACTTTTTTCCACATTTGGGACTACAATTTCAGACACTTTGCTGAAACATCATCAACAGCTAAAAGTAAATTTACAGTGGTAACAAAACACGAATTAGACTGGAACAACATCAAAAGATGATAGTTTTACTGCACCATCAAGATTTTACGAATACAAACCTAAGACAAGAAAATAACACAAATTCTATCAAGCAGTTACGTATCTCAGGCAGTGTCTCAACAGACATTGCTCTCCATAAAGCCCGGCATAAAGGAAACTAAGAGATTTGGAGCTACTTCAAGGTTCTATATTGTAAACTTATAAAATAATACATGTATTTCAGATGCTTAAACTTCAGACACTTCAAAATTTTGGACGGTTTCATTTTCGGATACTTTTTGTCTGAAATTAAAACAGTGCGAAATTTTCTAAGTAATGTACTCTAAATCTCTGAGTTTTCTCATTTTTTTTTTAATGATGCAAAACATTCAGTCTTCAGGAGAAGTCAGATGCCTGTCTTGAACTGCCTAACCTCGGCTACTTTCCATATACAGTCAAAAAATCCTAGAAATTTCAGTTTGAAAGAAAATGTCAATGCTTTTTGGTTATGGAGTTCTGCTTTTTTCTGGTATTTTCCAGTAGGGTGGGCTAAACAATGCACTTATTAACCGTTTTCCTTCAAACCAAACCTCAGCTGCAATTTTTGACCAAATGGAAAACACCCCCAGAGTCCAGTGCATTAGCCATTAGGCCTGACCATACCTACATGAACATACAAGTATGTACTGTACATGTACCATATAACAAAACAACCAACCAAGAAAAACGACCAGGAAAACTACTTATGATAATGGTCTTTGTAATACAGCATGATTAATAAAGATTTAAGCAACTTATAAATAGTTAATTTACCAGTACATACCTTTATCTACAAGGGGTTCAAAGTCCACTGGCTCTGTTTTGGTGCTTTTCTCTATGCAAAGGCCTTTAACTGACAATAGAAAATATAGCTTATTAGAATATTTTATATGTTCAACTCTTTTTGCATCAAAAATTTATAAATATTTACATGCAAATACATGCAGGGTGCCAGCAGGGAAAACCTTTACCAACACCAGCACTCTAACCATACCGCACTCAACCATATGAAGAGTATCTTCAATTAGCTACATGCCCATACAGTAGTTGTAAATTTTTCCCCTTTTTATGTGTTTTGGATTGCCCTCTTGTCACCGTCTATATGGCATATCGAAACAGTGCTTGGACTACGTTGAAAAACCAAGAAGTAATTGACATACATGAAGGGAGCCAACTCTCATCCACTACAAATAAATTACTTAATTTAGTTTTTAATAATTCTTAGTCAGCTGGACCCCATTGATAACAGTACTTTGCACTGAGGGGTTATGCTAGGTAAATATTGGATGATGATGACGATGATGATTATTATTGTTATTATTATAATTATTATTATTATCAAATGGCATGAGCTTTAATGATACTCAAAGTGAAAATATGAACCATGATTGGAGGGGTAAAGAATGGTCATAGTGGAGTCTATAGAAAATGATGATGAGGTTTGAAATCTCAGCATTAAAAATACAAGTCTTGGAATCTTGGGTTTGCTAGTAAGAGGTTGAACCTTCTTTCAAATAGGAAAACAAAGACTTAAAAGCAAGTGTATGCACAAACCAAATAAATGAAAATTTAAAACATGTATTCCGCAGATTAGTCAATTTACCCGTCAGACTTATTATTACCAGCAAATGGTGTCTACCTACTGTTTGAAGATAAGATTTTAATGTTTCCTATGCTCATTAATGCAGTGAAGCTGATGATGAATTCTTGAGGGAACATTCCTGTTGTTGGCCAGAATGTGTCTAAACTTCTGTGAAACAAGAACAGATACATCACTGACAGTATCTTAGATGTGGTGTCAAGGGAAAAACAGTATACATGTACATGTATCATTACACAAAAATTTCCTTGTACAAATTTATAGATATTTACAACTGTAATACATGTTTGTGACTTGGTCTCTGAAGTTATCCTTTAATTACAACATATTTACACATACATCATTTATCTTCAAGGAGTAAAATTGCCAAAAAAAAATCATTCACTGCTTAAATAACTATAAGGTCTACATGTACACTGTACATGAATGCACCAATAAAAATTTAAAATTAGCATTATTTCTATGAAAAATTATCAAGTACAGTATTGAGAGAGAAATACACACAATGTACATGTATGTAGCATACTTGTGAAAGATTTTAATGAAAGTCAGGTGTCACTGAGATGAGAAGACTTCTTGCATACAATTAAATATTAAATACACGTTTTAGGCCAAATTAGAGGCATCTTTAAAGGGGTTATAAATCAAAGGGAATTTGCTCTAGATTATTCTTGTCAGATTTAGAGATGTGGATAAATTTTAATTAAAGTAATACCAGAATAATTTAAAGTATTCCCAAACTTTTAAGTTTAAAGCACTGTATACATTACCAGCTTTGGTGTATTCACTCTCAAATAACAAATTTTAGTGAATGAAAATGATATCTAGACTTTTTTCACTGGAATCAAATATCAGAAAACCTCAACACAATTTCGTAGTCTCTGTAGTCTGCTTTCTTTCTTCCAACTACACTGTAGGGCTTTAGAGAAATGATTCACACATTTACATAGCAACGTTACAGACAGGGTTCTCATTGGTTTAGGAAGTGGAGGACAAGCCTCTAGGGAGGTCTGGGCATGTGCTCCCCAGGAAAGTTTGAAATTAAGAGATTCCGAAAATGTCATTTTACGCATTCTCTTGGAGGTATTTCCTAAAAAAAAGACAGAAAAGGTCAAAATGCCAAGAATTATAAAGGGATTACAAAAACTTTTTTTCAATCTCTATCCTACAACACTAGTCTAATTGAAAATGCACACAACACCCTGACCCCAAGCCCCATGTCTGGCTATAGCCTTGACTGGGCTGAGACAAAGACAGTCAAGGTTCAGTCACATTCCAAAAAACCCAGTCTGTTTTCTCAATTACTCTTCACAACTCACACATGTATTATTTCACAAATAGTAGGTGGCTCAGAAATCAAAGTAGCCAGCTTTCTGGCAGCCAGCACTTTACAGAAAATTCAAAGTGCACATTCACCATAAGGTCAGTGCATCAACAGTTAAGAGCGGTAGGAAAGGACTGGAATAAGATCACCCAGTTGGCACAGAAGGGGGAAAACTAGCATTAGTTTGTGGATAACCTATGCTCCTCCAGGGGCCATGGCGTTAAGTATGTAAGCAGCTAAATAGCCATCACAATTTGATATGGGGCTTATGGTATGTATGGATGGCTTAGATCTTACAGTATCTCAGCAATCACTTTCAGTTCACTGCTGTTGGTGATGTCCAATCTGCACTAAGGCCAATTTAAGTTGGCGTTCGCAACCAAAGTGGTTATGTTGATCGCCAACTGGTCAGATCAATTGACCGAAATTTATTTTTCTTCAGACTAAAGCTACTCATTTTTAGACGATGATGACAACTGTGAATGAGGTCAACAAAGATAAAACAAAAGTACATGTACAAGATGACTTTATTTTTCTTAGTGTTTCGTTTATTTGTTTCACAGCTGAACTCGATGAGTAAATTGGTTCGTCATAATCAATGTACATGTAAGCTTATTATTAAAGATATGGCTGCGTATGTGTGTACATGTATGCAAACGAACAATTGCATCTGTGTTTTAATGTTTTAGTCTGTTACTTTGTAGTCCTTGATATTCACCTCTGAAAATCATACTAAAACAATTACTCGCCTGAGTCAGGTTCAGTGAACATTAGTGAATCTTCACCATAACTTCATTTTCGTGAATTTTCACCATTAGAAAAAACTAGATCATTGGATAATGCAATTTGAGAGTTTTCATTGGCTTAGCCGTCGTGGGTTATGAGCCATTATACCATGCTTTACAGATATGGCAAACACATGTGTATTTTTTGGGGCATTTCTACTTTTATTTTAGTTCAGTTTTCTATATTTTGGTGCCGTTTTTTAATAAAACAATTATTCCACTCATGCTTGTTGGATATGGAATGATTATAGCCAACTACAGCTGTATGTACTACGCGCCTCGTTGGCTATCTGTAATCTCATATTCAACGCTTGCTCAGGGAATAATTATTAAATGTTCAGTGTCTGAAGCGAATAACTGTTAGATAATCATCGTTGCTATGACAACAATCTAGACGGTTGTCACTGCAAATTCAATACGACTTTGTTGAAATTAATTCATACATGTACATGCCATTGTTTGAGATTTCAATATATCCCAAACGACAGATATAGAGAACAAACAACTGAGAGACGGGTTGTACAATTAATTCTAATTATTATCTAATACGGATAAATAAGCTTAAGTCTCGCGTGCCTGATAAGACAGATAGATGCTTAAATGTGTGAACTGCACTGTAAATTACTCACCCGTCTATGATGTTTTCTGGCGGATAATTTTCATCAAACGATGTTGCAAGAGCGATACTTGCTCCAGCTTTACTCAGAGCAACATCAAACATATTTGCAAGGCTGTTTTCTGACGTGAAACTCGCTCAAAATGCTTTTGGAAGTGTATCAAAACATGTCAAAATTTCGCGACAGACGAATGGCACTGGGGCGAGTACTACTCATTGAATATGCGCAACTAAAACAAACGCTGGCAGATTGCGAGCTCATTTTCAAGATGGCGGATGACAAACGCGTGAAAACATAAAACATGCAGTAGGTGTAGGTGTAGTATATGTTTCCTTTAACTACATTGTACGAGACAGTTATCTGCTACATTCCTTGATTTTTACCGCAATAGTTGCGGCTATAACGGCAAAGTCGAATCTGCAGACCAAGATGTAATGAAGAGGCTTCTAAATCCGTTTCTTCCCGATTTCGAGGTCTTTTCTATTCGACAATGCCATCGATTTCGGAACGCAATGTGGACGCTTGCAAAGGAGTGCACTGCAATACAGCGTCAGACAACAAATCGGAATACTGACTTGAATCTGCCTGCTTTTCATTCGAATTCGGGAAGAGATTTGCAAGTCACTCCGTCACGAGTCGATGAACTTCCACGGTCTTCAGAACTTCCGCTTTTTGCGTCAAAGAACGTGTGGACACCTACGTCATGTAAACTCCCCGAATTTGTAAACGAAAAAGAGTTGTGTACTGGGCCTTTCAAGACTGATTTCATTGACGCTGCAGCATGGAATGAAGCCCCCCAAAATAAAAACAACTTCTAATGGGACTGATCAAAATCAAAACATTGTTATCTCTGAATTCTCTATTTCAGAAAATGTAGATTGCCACTTCACTGGATTGTTTACAACAGCAATCTAGCGATAGTTGTGAAGAACAACGCAATGAAGCTCAAGTTAGCAATAAATTAATTACGACTTAAGCAGTTTCTAATTTTGTGAACTATATTGAAGTGGCTAAATTGGACCCTGGAACAACCTTGAGCACAGACTGTCACCCACGGAATAGCTATGAAAAGAGGGTTGACATTGACATGGTGGTTTAGATTTTTAGCAAACACTATAATTTGTTGTCTGATGATGAAAAAGGTATAAAGAATGAGGAAAATTTTAAAACCGAGGAATCCACGACTCCATGCCTTCTATCAATGACATTGAGAATTAAGATTCTACACAGGGCCAACATCTTTGTGATGTCTCAGTTACTGACAGAAGGAAGACTTTGATAGAATCACTTCGCAAGCAGCGTCACAAAATTTTTTAATTCTTATTTTGTAATTATTCTTTATTGTTTATTTACACATGACCCCACAAACTGCAAGCTTAATTACTTATCGTGTTTAAATAAAGGTTATAACTTACTTACTTACTTACAACATGCCATTACCTATGTATAAGAAAGGAACTTATAGCAACCTTCCAATTTCAACATCTCTGACCGTAAATCTTAACCCACAGGCTGCGTTGTCAGTTCTTCATAGTGAAAAGAAAATTGTAAAGTATGCTGAACATGACGGCAGCATTTATGGGAAGGTTGCTATTTTATATGGCTTCCAACAGAATGCAACAGTGTCACTACTTCATGCAGAGGCTTGTATGACTATACTTCAGGGACTGTGAATGGATTACAACAAGGTTTCTGTCACGACGATTCTGAATCTCAGGTAAAAAAAAAAACTTTGCAGTAAAAGTAATAAATGGCAGATTTTCTTACCACAAGCAAGGATGGCACAGTGGTGAGAGCGCTCACCTTCCACCAATGTGTCCCGAGTTCGATTCTGGCCCAGTGCTATATGTGGGTTGAGTTTGTTGGTGGTTCTCGCCTTGCTCTGAGGATTTTTCTCTGGGCTCTCCAGTTTTCCTCCTTCCACAAAAACCAGCATCTCCAAATTCCAATTCGACCAGGATAGAGGTCCCATGTGAAAACAAGCTGAGGCTGATGTGGCGTCCTCTCTATATATTGTAATTTACTCATTATATTTTATTTGTTTACAATAATTGGTCAAGGAAATAGGCAAACTGCAGACTAATCTTGACTAATTATTTTTTGGGCCTCTCTGTGCTATGCGTCGGGGGAAAGGTGCAGGAGGTATGGGGGGGGGGGGGGGTTGAACCAGGGGAATTGTCCCAACTCTTAATCTTTTGGAGGGCCAGAGGCATAGGTCTCCAACCAGCACATACATGTACATCATAAAGCAAACAAAAATACCTTAATTGCATTATATTTCTATTACTTTCCTTTTCAGGATATCAAGTCACCCTTTTCATCTAGTGTAGTAGGTTTGGATCTGGATGCTTTTCTGGCTCAGTTTCACCACATAAGCAGAGCCTTGACACCTCAAACTGCCAATGGTTGTAACCTTTTAAAGGAGCACTCTGCTGTTGCTTGGTTACTGACTTCTGCTCTTGGAGTGACACTTGATTGGCAAGTGCAAGAAAAAAAAACTCCATAAATTTGTTGAAATGCTGTCTACTGGTGAACCCAGTGTACAACAGCAGTGTACAGTTTCAAACAGTGACTGCTTTTCAACCCAATGGTTCAGTCTGTTGGTTATCATGGATGGATATCGTTTTGTTGAAAAGGGTATCCCACTAGTTGAGGTGTACAAACTTTGCACCAGCAGATCTAGAGATATTAATCTTGTAAACTTTGATTTTAACTGAGCTATATCATGTATGTTGGTCTTGTTTATGATCTAATCAACAACTCTTTATGAGATTGGGACTTATGGCTGGGTATTTATATGTAGGGTATTCACAATTTGCCTCCAAACTGAAACATGTTCTTTGAGTTAACCCTGTATTTAATTATTTGTATGAGCAAACGTCACATCTATTCTCAAGCCTGCATAGCAAGTGTTCCTTGGGATACAGTAAGCAATCAAAGTCTAGCCGTGTGAAAATTGGGGCAAGAGCAAAACATTGATGGAAACGAGTTTTTGCTCACACGGAAATTTTGCAAAGCCAGAATGCGGAAAAAACTTCACCTTCTCCATTTATAATTTAATGTATAAAGTATTTGACAAATTTGGTAGGTCTTAACACATGCAAACTCTATCATAGCAGTTTCTATAAAAGACTTTTTTCCGTACAAGTGTGATTACTAACCTAAAAATACACAATGTGCTCACTGATGCGACCCCAGCCTAAATAGCCCGTTTTACAGTTTCATACTTTGTTATCATACAAATCTTGGTACTTTTATTGTCTTGCTAACTAGTTTCCAATCTCTTTCATCACAAGGCCAACCCAAACCTCGCTTCCATGCAGAGGCTAGGTTACATTTTAAAGAACTCTAAAATAATAATAATAATAATAATAATAATAATGTAATAATAATAATAAACTTAAGTATATGAATAGCATTTTTTCTCTTATTATTATTGTTATCATATTATGACAATAGTGAAAGTCTGCTGTTTAAACGCTAACCGGGCGTTTCCACTAATTTTAGAAAGTTGATGATGGCATGAGCTTGTGAATTAGTATTTTAGGATCTCATGATATTTTTATTTTCATCAAAGTTTTAGTCTGCGACAGTGGAATGTGTGAAGATTTGTAAATAGGTTTTCTGAGGAGATTAAAACAAAGTTCTTGTGGTTAGTTTTTAAATAATAATAATAATGATAATAACAATAACAATAATAATAATAATATTAAATACTACTACTACTACTACTACTACTACTACTACTACTACTACTACTACTACTACTACTACTACTAATATTTATTACAGGAAGCTCACTCACCTACCTGTGATATACAGAGAGGTCCTGTTCTAAATATATCAGTAATCACATAAATAAAGGAATAAAATATGTTCTAGAACTAAAATAATGCAGAAAGAAAAAGAAATTACATAACTGAGAATGATTCCAGAAATTTACATTTAAAATCAGATATGGTACACGAGTTTCTTAAATCACTATCTAAATTAGTCCAATCTTTGAAGACATGGTAACAAGTTCTTTGCTATCCCCAATTTCGTTTTACAGATGGAAGTTTAAGATCGTCTTTGTTGCGTGTACTGTAATTATGTACACTGTTGTTTCTTAGCAGTTCTCAGGATACTGTGGGAAGTTATTCCATTACCGCACTTGTAAACATAGAGGCAGCGATAAAAGAGCCTCCTTAGTCTATTAAATGGTAAAAACTCTGCATGCACTACCCCGCAAGGGATGTTTCATTGTTTTCATGATATTGGGGCAAGTTTTCGTAATGGAGTGAAAATCTCAACTAGGCACAGTGACCAGGATGAAATCGCACTTGTCTTGTTTGTACTTAAAAGAGGGCAACCTCCTGAGGTATACCCAAATTTTCGAAAAAAGGTTTCCTGGAAATTTCAGTTCCATCTGCATTCTGGAAATTTCGGAATTTTCGGTTGAATGATTCGCTTTACGGAAATTCATCAATTTCCGGGTTTTCTGGAACTTTCCCCGGGAAATTTCCTTACCATTTGTCCCTTTTGTTTCGTTTCCTCAGAAACGAAACGGTATTGTTTTCAGTTCAGGGGTGAACTATTTGCATAGTGATTTGTAATATCCAATCAGAGTAAAGTTCGTAATTGTTAATGTAACTACGGCGGCAATTTTTCAGCCAAAACTCGGTGTATCGCAACAAAATGTGTCATTTGCAACATATTTCAGTAAAACTCTTACACAAGAAAACTGCGAACTCGATTTGATAGTGATAGTGAAAAAAAAAAAAAATATTTTCGAAGTAGAGACACCGCCATACCACGCGATTTGTCCACCAATGAGACATTTTAAGCCGATTTGTTTAGTTCAACAAAGAAATGGTACTGTTTTCCGTTTCAGAGTGATTTATTGACATAGTGAGTATGAATGTTATCATGGTAAACGCTTGCAATTTACAAGGTAAACATGTTCAGCAAAAATAACTTCTCGAAACTAAATTTTATGTCGTGTCACGGAAAGAAAAGGAAATTAAAATGTCATGCAGGTAGCAATAATTGGCGACTTAAATGTTCCTAAGTCTTACTGAAACGATGTGTTCTAGAGAAACGAAGATATCTGTTTCCGTGCTTGATTTAAATGTGGTTAAGATGACAACTACGGCGACATAATTTTGGTCAAACAGAACACTTGTCAGGAATAACAATCCCGCCCCTTTTCTGTGGCTGTTTACGAGAAAAGAACACGCACTTGGTGCGTTTGGACGATACAACAGATACGATATATTGTGGAACGTAACTAATTCATCATATTGTAGTTTAATTAACGTTGGTATAATATGGCTTTTTTATGAGGTTTTCTTGATATCGTAGGTGTCGACATTTTCCAGATTTAGTTGAATTTCTCGAATTTCCGCCACAATTCCAGTAGCTTTACTTCAAAGGGCGCGCTTTTAAAAATAAGAAAATTTGTAATTCGACATACCGCGGCATTTCAAGAGCTGGTCTCCACGAAAAAACCGATAGCATTTGTATTTTAGCTTCATAACTCAGTATTCAAGCCAAAGTGGAGGAATAATTGCACAACTGTCGTCACACATGAGGCGTCCTTTTTGAAAAGAAATTATAACATAACTAAAGCAAAGCGCGCGCTCTGATTGGTTAATTTAGCGTCTACTATTTGCCCATGGGTGTACGCTGCTGACGCGTGTGCTAATGTTTACAAAGCAAATCTTTTGACAGACATTGTTTCCAAAGTAATGGCCGACGTTCTTTTGCCAGAAATGCGAAACTGTATTCACAGTTGTGTGAAGATGAAACTTTATCGAGTTACTGGTGTGCAGTCGGTTGTCATGAATGAAATTTCGCGCGCTTGTTTTCTCTTGTCATGTAAGACTACACGAACATTTTTTTGTGATGTAGCTCAATAAAAGGACTTCTGTTGTTCCAATGTCTCAATGTTATGTTATAAAACAAATGGTAAACGCCATAGCGTGCACTATTGAGTTATGGATGCACTTGGGTGGTTTGCTAAGCACTCAAGAAGCTAGAGTCGCACGAGGCGATAGCCGAGTGCGACTCTTACGCTTCTTTCGTGCTTAGCAACCTCCCGCGTGTATCCATAACTCAATAGTACACGCTATGGCGTTTACCATTTGTTAAATATACTGCGTCACTGACAACGAAACGTAAGGTGCCGCATCCATTCAAACCAAGACTGCCTGGCACAGAAATGGAAATATTATGCGTCAAATGCTTTTGCCTCTTAGCTTTATTTAGCCTCACACACAATACTTTGAATTTCTGAAAATTTGGTGGGGCTGTGCGGCCCGCTTCCCAAAGCACTTACCCTATTTAAGACCAAAGTCTGTGATTTTTCTAACCTATTTATGGCCTGACCCTTAAATTAATACCCTGTTTCAGACCTGCCGTAGTTCTCTAGTTCAGAATGATGTTAAAGGTATTGTGAATGGCTTTAGTTGCTGGTCTTACCGATAATGAGGAAAAAAGTAGCTTCTCCTAAAAAACATACCTAATTCAAGACTAGCTTGCTTGCAAAAACCATACCAAGTTTGAGACCAAAATGACCAAGATCGATACTCTACTTCTGACTAAAATGTCTTAAAAAAACATGTCCCTCTGACGCTGGACATACCTATATAGTAGATACAAGGGAGCATCCCTCCTCCCTTAGGGTAGAGTCAGAGTGAAGTATCACAAGTAAATACATTTCGAAGCGCGTTGACTGTAATAACTGATACATGTGTAGTCAACTTAAATTAATTAGCCCTTTCTGTTTTACAATAGGTTCTGTACTAAACCTCACCTGGACGAAAACGCTCAGGCTCTAGCAAATGGGCAGATCAGTGCGGTGCAAGGCGACACATTAAAAGCACATATACCCCTCACCCCGGGAATTCTCATGCACAAGATATCAAAACCCCAGCCTTTCTCAGACTTTGAATGAATATCTTTCCGGAAACGAAACACTATTCTTTCTGAGAAATAGCTCCTTGTTGAGTTTACCATTTGAGATTTTGGTTGAATGCAAAGCATCGTTTGACCCAGACCTCTCACGGCTGGAAATGTTTGAAGCACTGCCCAAGCTCCGGACTCCACGCGGCTTCTGTATTCTGTACTTTCGTTGTACCTGTACGAAGCATAATTTCCTCTGAAATGTTGTATTTCTGTTAAAATGCAAGTATGATATTGTCAAAGAAAGTGGCAGAAAGAATTGAATTTTATTGCCCTTCTCAAATCTCAAATCTGGAATGGATTAAGGCATCGATCAGCTTGCCTTGAACACGAAGAAATTGATTAGGAATTATTTAGCAGTAAAGACGGACTCCAGAAATGCTTAAAGAGGTAAGGAAATCTTATTTTTAACCATAAAGTTACAAACAGAACACTTCACATTTAAAAAAGAGAAAAAGTGTGGGGTGGAAGAAGGGAGGGGTTAGCACCAATAAACTACTCTTTATGCAAAAGAAATCAGAGTTCATCGCCGACACCGATGAAGTATATTTAATTGGACTTGATCAGAGTTAACCATTTGTGCTCGTTAATTCTTTTGTCTCAAGACTGAAAGCATCCGATTATTGAAACAGTCAGAAGCCAGAAATGCAACAACCATGCCTTGTAAAGGCTGATTTATAATAACATTATTTAAGCGATCCTACTGTCAGCCACTTAACAATGTCAAGGTATGTATGTAAGGTAGATTACATACCGCTCCATCGAATGACGAACACTGAATACTTTAATCGCATCGCATCTACACTTATAGCACGTTCTTTACTTCTGTTTTAGGCCGTTATCTAACGTAGGTTACCAGTTTGTCTTTCCTCTTTTCCGATCACAAACATTGGACGCCCTCAATTTAATTTTTTTTCGCGGAATAGGCTATTTTACAGTTCTGTAAAATGTAAAAACCTTGGCATGAGGGCCAGATTTTGGTTCACCTTAGTTAGTATGTTATGAGATCAAAAACTAGTTAGCACGATACTGAGTATCGAGGTTTGTATAATAACAAAGTCAAATCTAGCCTCACTTCTGTTCAACGGCCTGAACACTACGCAAGGAATTGTATAATAAGCTCTTTCCGAAAATTTCGGTTCAACGGTCACATTACTAAAATTT
Source organism: Orbicella faveolata (assembly GCF_042242905.1). Lineage (NCBI taxonomy): Eukaryota > Metazoa > Cnidaria > Anthozoa > Scleractinia > Merulinidae > Orbicella > Orbicella faveolata. The sequence goes on from NW_028301541.1 coordinate 15,540,185, forward strand.
TATTAGTTTTTGGCTTCTCTGTAAACTTTCCGAGGTGAAGACAATTTGAAAGTGTATTCGGTTCAGTTTCAAATTTGCAACACTGTCACGAAGGAATTTCCGCAGCTGGCAGGCGCTTGAGAAGAGCAAGTTCTCAAGTTGGATCTGCACGAATCAAAGAAACCTACAAACGTTGCTCTTACTTAAACCCACACCTGAAACACGCTTAAACAACAACAACAACAACAACAACAACAACAACAACAACAACAACACAACCTCGAACTGCCGAATGTGTAAAATTTCAGAGTAGAAACTCTGACGAATATCTTCTGGTACAATAGGCCTATTTTCATACTTTAACATTTTGGTTAACTTGGCTCCGAGCCTTAGAGGAATAATTATGAAAAAAGCTAGTACCTCGCTGGAAACCTGGACTGTTTCTTTCGTATCTAAACGCGGCATTATCATCTTACTAGCTGCATTGTGTCCCGTTGTCCAACGTTTAATAATTCAATGTTGGTCTCGGTGGCAACATCTACCACACTAGTAAGTGGCTGAGACCCCGCCTGGTCAACTCCTAAAAGCTAACAAAAAGATCTCAGAATATTTAGAGAAAGCGCAGATTAACTACGCAAAACACGTTAGTTCACATCTGCAACAACATGCAAAATAACGCTGACAAAATAACTACAAATATTTGAAACCAGCACTGAACACGTCCAGGGTTCCCTCCTGCAGTCTCTGACATTGCAAGCGCAGTGCTAACATCCTGCACTAGAATCGCATCTGACTGTACCCCTACCCTAATTAGGGCGTACCCTCCTACTGGCTCGCTCTCTGTTGTCAAGGAAACGGAAACTTTATCTTCCTCGTTGTCTTGCGCAGTAATGTCACAACTGAAAGACCTCTGCCTGCCGTCGGACGAACTCTCTACGATCACGAATTTGAAGACACCGGTTTCGCTCTGAATGGATCCCTGCTTGACATCCCCATTGGTTAAAGAGAACTGGACGTCGCCGCTGCTATGAAGCACCAGTGTGACAAGAGGATTTGAATCTATTGCCGTGCCTGTTGCGTCTTTCACATGCAATGTGATGCTGACACTTCTTTCGCCGTCTTCTCCACCAGTCTTGATGAAGGAAACTTTGCCAACAATTTGTGAAAATTCACGAGCTGACACCTTGTACAGGACTTTTTCAGATACAACTTGACATCTGGATTATCCGTAGTGGAAGACCAGATGGTTATGGTGAATGTCTCTGATAGGTCGAGCAACCAGTGAAACTGTTCCCAAGACCTTTGAACAAGATTAGCACGGACAGGAAAGGTGATAGGCTGAGCGATCTGAGAGACAAGTTGCCCCATAGGAAGCACTTGAGACCAGTTGTAGAAGTTTTCTGGGGCTGTCATATTTTTCCCAGTTGTCCAACTAATTGAAAGAGTTCCATTAGGGAAGTACCTTTTGCAGAGAGACAAGAATCTAGCGTGGTCGACCGGAACGCACACCTTATCGTAGCAGGGACCGGGCAAGATGTCTGCATTGAGCCAAATCGGGGTTTTGACCTCTTGCCCGAACGTGATGTTCTGAACCATCTTCAGGGAAGGTTCCACCACCTCGATGGTCTTGAAGTCCAACTTGATTCCTTTTGTCGAATTCGTTGTTTGTGACAAGAAGCCGTGTAATGTTAAGTTGCTGTCCACGTCTGGGGGATGTGCCATTACAGGAGTTCCATTCACAATGTTGTTCCGCATCAAGACATCTGCCTCTAGCATCATAATGTCTCCTAACAAGCCCTGTTCCAATTTCTCCGGTGAATTAACTGCGTGCAACCAAGTGATGTCAAGAGCGTCTCGCACTCCAAAGAAGGCCAGAATGTCATCTCGTGCGTCTTGGTGATGAATGGGTTTGCAAAGTTTACTTTCTTGACCTATAGCTGATGGATTTAGCAGTCCTGAAGAAGACGACATGGGAAATACGTGAGTGAAAAGTGGGTCAACTAAAGGACTTTCTTATTTACGCTAAGGCGGCGTAGTTCACGCTGGCGACGTAACGACATGAACATAACAACATAATAGCAACATAACAGCATGATAAGGAGAAAACCTGATCTTTTCCTTATGCTTGTATGTCGATGTTCACAATGCGACACAAGCTACTATTTATATAGCGTTATGTCGTTTATGTCGTTACGTTATGTCGCAAGTGTGAACTAGGCCTCACTTAATCATAACAATATTTCTATGAATATTATATGACGCTCGGATTCCACAAAGATGAATATTTAATCAATACTGCTCAAAAGCATCATAATATGAATTACATGGCGTGTTTAGCGAATTCAGTTAAGAGCAAATACTCATGCTGTATTTAGAAAACTTACACATCGACAATAACTGAACTGCCATTCAATTAACAGCGAAAAGAGGTTGAAAACCTCACAACTTGCAATTACTGAGCTTACGTGCGCGTGCGAATAGACCGAGCAAAGTCATCTAGCTTAAATCGACTTCGCAAATACCGAACCACGTAGATACCCAAGATGATAGCTGTCCCAGAATCTCGATAGCTTTGGATAAAAGAGAAGTTTCTAAACTTACCAAGAGCTATTCCAATCAGCACGTATCTCATTTTGCGAGAAATATACGATGCTGTTTCGAGATGTCGTGACCACCTTGTGACTCTCCACCACGTTATTCAATCATTTACCATATCTGACGTTTCCTAGGAAACTGTCTTTTTCTAATGGACCAGAGAAGAGGCCTGGAGAAAAATATCTCGGTGAAGACAACCTTTCTTTGGGGAAATCAGCCCTCTAAATATCCCTTTCTTAAATGACGATACCATTCGTTTCTTCAGACGCGGCAGAGTCTTAGCAGATGAAGATAGACGCACCACAGTAAACTCAATCGCAAGAAGAGATAAAACGAAGGAGGTAGAGGTGATAGTCCAGTTTTCGATCACAATGATAGAGGGAAACATATTTTTCTACTTCTTTTGAGGAAGGGTTTGTATAATTTGTGTAATTCAAATTGGGTTTCTGATAAGCCAGCTTTTTTAGACATCGAAATGTCGGAGGGGGACTACTAAAAAAGTTATCTATAGGGAAGCCCCGCCCCGAGGTCAAAACCCATACCCATTTATATTTCGACAGAAATGGTAGCCCTGTCACATACTTTCAATAGAAAATGGCATTCCTTTCACATAACTACAGTGCGCTTTTACCGATCCATAAAATTCCAATATTTAATTAACCGTTCGAACAAGAGATTCATCCGATGTTCATCTTTTATACACACAGACGATTGATCCATTTAAGGTAGCTCAAAACAGGTTCTAACAGTTAGATTTTGATAGGTCGTTATAACCACTCTTTATCACTAGATGCTACAATCATGGTATCAAAAAACTGCCCAATCATTGGTGAACACGTTGTTATCATTTTCGTGCCTCAATAGGCTACCATAGCAATGGTATGACCTTCTTAAAACACCCTTAATTACTCATCATGCTTATTAAATGTTGATAGTATAAAAAAGTTTCACCGTGCCGTTTTTGAATTATAAGCCCCTAGAGCTGTATATGTATGTAATCAAGGGTGTTTTTAGAAGATCATACTGTTGCTATGGTAACATATTGCGTCACGAAAATAATAACAACGTGTTCACCAATGATTGGGCAGTTTTTTGATACCATGATTGTAGCATCAAGTGATAAAGAGTGGTTATAACGACCCATCAAAATCTAAGTGCTGGAAACTGTTTTGAGCCAACTTAAGCGAATACAGAATTAGTCTCTTCCTAGTTTAAGACGCATGTAAGCAGGTAGCTCGTCTCGACGCACAATTTGTCTTGTGCCTGTCTTTGCACTAAGACGCATAATCGGTCGCACTTAAAGCAACTTACCCGCAAGGTCATCCAGACGAATTATGCACCTCTCTACCACGGCCACGGCAACCGTTAAAGCGCGTCTTACCTGACAAATAACCTCTCAACAACGGCAATTTAATTAACGACTGACGAACGGTTCCTAACAAACTCTGTTTTTTTTTTATTATATAAGGCAACTAGGCTTGATTCCTACCTCGCGTGTGAGGTGTCATATCACGCTCCTATCTTCCCATAACGGCAACCTTTCTACAACGGTTACTTTCCTCTGTACCCAAGGTGGCCGTTGTCGAGAGGTTCGCGTGTACAATCCCTTATCGGCTGATAGCAAAATAGTGTTCTCAGACAAACTCCCAATCACTGTGGAATTAAATATGATTATTTTTCTGATATCGCTTTCGTAAGAAAGGCGTAAACTGCCTCAAATGTTATTTACTTTCCTAATTGTAAGGCTTGAAGAAACTGACCTTCAGTCGAACAAAGTGAAACTTTGTGGTTGACCTTGCGAAAATGTGTACTAGTTTTCAGAAAAAAAAAAACGTATGTTTAGCTAAGTTAATTGCAAATAAATACATAGTTCGGGGAGCTTTTCAGTTACCATATAAACTTTCACATTCCATGATTACTTCTTTGTATTACCTTATAACTGAGGAGAGGAAAACCAGCATTCTGTGGCTAAAGTCTAGTTCACACTTGTGAGATAAGCTTAACACTAGTGAAATAATCGTGAGCGCCAGGACAAGAAAATGGAACATGTTTCTTTTCCTTATGCTTATGCTTGGTCTTATTTCACTAATGCTATGCTTATTTCACAAGTGTGTACCAGGCTTTAGGCTATCAATATATCTCGAACCGACTATCAATTAAATCTACCATCGCAAATCCTTTATCGATATTCTAAATGGTGGTAACTTTTTCTGCAGCCGTAACCCGAGCAGGGACTTGTTTTAGTGCGCAATTAGATTCCATTTAGGTCTGTGTTGTAACGCGCGCGCTTGATAACGCGCGTGCATTTTCATATTGCTGCATATAATCAACTAGCACATATCCACAGGTCGTCCAAGCGTAATATAAGATTTTGTAGTGGTGAACTGTCGCTGAAATATAAGAGTTTGTATGGAGATTAGAAGATGGCATTAAATTCGTTCAATGTACGGGTAATTTACCGAACAAAGACTCTTGAACATTCAATGGTGTCATTTTGTCTCATTCTGGAGAGTTTAAAGAAAATTTTGAGCGAATTTTGATTTATTTGTCCTACGCTGTTATTAATAACACCGTAGGGTAAATAAATAAATCAAAATTTCCTCGAATCTCCTATAAACTCTCCAGAATGACACCATTAAATGTTCAAGAGTCTTTATTCGGTAAAATACCCATACATTGATTGATTTCGATGACATCTTCTATTCTCTATACAAACTCTTATATTTCAGCCATCGTTTACCACTGCAAACTCTTATATTACGCTTGGTATTTTTTGCAACGGTACTGATCGCTTGTTCAGTTGCCCTGACGAAGTCTTTGTTAAATAGAGACGAAATATCGGCAAGTCATATTTCCAGTGTTTGTTGTAATATTCTATATGGTGTATAGATGTCTATGCGTTTTTATTTTTGTTTATAATATAAATAGGGCCCTGGCGCTCTGATTGGTCGAAAACCCATGTTTTATTTAACAAGTAAAGAAGCCTCGACTGTGCTCTGTTCTGTTGTAAAGCACGCAGGAAGCGGTAGAGCACGAAAGAAGTGTAGGGGAAAACACGAGACGAAATCGTGTTTTTCTTGAGTGCTCTACCGCTTCCTCAGTGCTTTACAACAGAACAGAGCACAGTCAAGGCTTCTTTATTTGTTTTATGGTAAAGAATCCAATAATAGGCCCTTTGCAGCTGGGGTCACGTGACCAAATTTTTCCTATAAAATTTTTATATTATGAGCTTTAAATTAAAGAATGCCAGAAATGGAAAGAGCGCATCGAAAATACCAAAATGGCCAAGTTTGAGGCCCGTGGAATTAAAGAGTAAGTTTATACGACAGTTTGAATTTTCGGAAAATTTAGAGGATTTGTACGGAAAATGTTGCTGGAGAGCAAGGCCTTGCTCTCCAACAACGCTTTCCATACAAATCTTCTTATTCTTTTAAAAATTTGGAGCGTCATAAAATCTCCTTCTTTAATGATGGGGGCCTCAAACTTGGCCATTTTGATATTTTCGATGCGCTCTTTCCATTTCTGGCATTCTTTAAGTTGTAGCCCATAATTTTATGAAAAACAGGTCACGTGATGGCTTAGCTGCAAAGGGCCCATTTCCCCACGCATTCGGCTGAATTTTCAAACCAAACTTTATTTTCCAAACGAGTAAAAGTGGCGTCAGCCGTGCTCTGTTCTCTGACAAGGCAAGCTAAAATAAGCCAATCCCAAGTCTTGTTGGAATTGTTCAAATAATTTGATTGGCTAACGAAGCGACAACTGTCAATCACAAATTGGACTTCAGCTATTTTAAAGCTTTCAGTTTCGAGTAGTTTCGAGCGACTTTCGAGAGAGGAACGATGCCTTCAAAGTTCGCTTTTTAGTTAATTTTCAAATAAGAATTTAAAGGCAGGTAAAAATTTGTAGTCCAGAGGAATCCGTCCGTATTGTGGCTCATGAAAACGTGCACTTTTCCAATGGAAACTACGAAACCAGGAGCTCAAAGCTTGCGGATGAAAATGCGAAATGCTGAGTTGAATTTGAAAGGAGCTACAGTTATTTACGGCTTGCAGCCGCTTGCAGCAAGATTGCCCGAACTAGCGTAAAAATTAGACAGGCTAAACTACTCCCACCGGTTTTACTTCGACCACAGAGGAGAATATCTAGAGCAAGCTTTGAGCTGACCACTCGTTGGTTCACTTCGCTGAGATGACCAGAGAACGAGTGTTACTACACTGAATGTGAGTGTTGTTTTGAGCAATTGAGCATTTTTACAAAAATAAAGCTTCTCATCATAAACAGAGACAGCTCAATTGTTGTTTTCTGTCGCTGTTTTACTTCTTTAGTATAAGTTCTGCCTTCGTAAAAAATTTGTCTTTATCGAAGCACTGGTTAGGTTGAGAATTTGTTTATTTCGCTACCTGTTTTGTCGACCGGAATCTAGCAAAACTGGTTATTTTAGTACTGTTTTCACTCTACTGTCGCTAACAGTGGTTTCCGTGAGCCATATTTACTGTAGACATAGAACTCGTTTCCACTGAGTTTGTCTGAATCACAGGGGATGTTTAATTTAGGTCAAATTTGGCAAAATTCCGGAGCAAAAATTTAAAAGCCAGCTTACTGTTATCAATCCCTGCTCTGTTCTCTGATAAAGCACGCTGTTTCAGCCAGTCAGAGAGCGCGTTATATGAAAACTTTATTATAACAGAGTATAAAACATAGAAAAAGCGTGTTTTATTGTTCTTCGCCACATTACCTCTATATCATAAAGCAAATAAATAAGCCTAAGCCGTGCATTACACTATGATAAAACACTTCGCACATTCGAGAACACTCGAGAAATGTAGAACACAGTAGCACATTTTCCTCGTGTTCTCAAATGCCCGTCGTGTTTTATCACAGTGTAATACACGACTTAGGCTTCTTTAGTTGTTAAATATATCCTATTATTGTGTAATCTATGTTAGGTAATAGCTTCGGGGCTCCTACTGATAGCAGAGATGCTTTGTAAGCTCCCTTAAGGGACTACCCTAAAATTTTACGTTTTGACTTTTTGCTGTTAAATACAGGTGTCTATCTATCTATCTATATTCAAGGATTTAGAGGTCAAATAACACACCGAAAGTACGTTTTAACTTTTTTCGACAGTGCCGTCACTTCTACTTTTAACATTATTTGTAAGTGGCCGAGTTCTGGTGCATATGGCTCCCTTTTTTCTTTTCTTTTTTTACGTCGTTTGTGCACAGCACACGAAGCAGAAGGAAAGTGATATGTCTTCGTACTCATCGTAATAACTCTCACGAGTTTGACAGTGGGGCTCGGCCTAAGATTGGCTTCGGCTTCACATACCCTTCGTATATAACCTGACGGTTTACATTTAATGTCTGGTAATGGCCTCCTGGATCGATCTCCGCGTAAGTGTCCTCCTGTTGTGGAACAATGTCATCATAATGAGTAATCTGGCCAGAACGTGCGTCATCAACAACTTCATAAGTGAATTGCCCTTCAGTTTCTAACTCGTTAAGAGTAGTGTTGTAGTAACTCGGTTCTGTGGATGGTTGACTATATGGAGACAACTCTAAGATTTCTTGCGTGGAACCTTGTTGAGAATTCCTTGAAACTGACTTTGTCTCTGCTAGAATATGAAAGAACCAGAAAAAAAAAAGAGCAGCGTGTTTTTCAAAGCTGCATTTTATTTCGTTTTGAAATGTCATAGATAGTAACTGTTTTGCTGATCGTCCTTCCTTCCTTCCTTCCTGCCTGCCTGTCTGCCTACCTGCCTGCCTGTCCTCCCGCCTGCCCGCCCGCTCGCCCGCCCGCCCGCCCGCCCGCCAATAAGCGGCCAATACCAATTTCCCCGAGGGTGGCCGTTTAATGGGGGTTGAACTGTATACAGATAAAAAAGTTAAAACTCACCATTAGGATGCATTCGACGCCACATTACAATCCCACCAGCCATGATCACAAGAACAAGTAACCCAACAACTATTGATATTACCAAAGTTGTTGTCGGGATCCCATCTTTGGTGGTAAACGTAATAAATCCCTCATTTTCATAATCACCATCTTCGGCAAAAGATCGTTGAAAGACCGCGTATCTTGTGCCTTCTTCAAGCTTTCCGTTTTTATACCTCAAAGCTGAAAGGAAAGACAGAAGGGCACCCCGGGATTAAATCAATTCCGTGCGTACTCCGATAAGAACTGACAAAATGAATTATTAGGAGAGAAATGAAGCCCTCCCGAGTCTAGAAAAATGTATCTTGACTTTTATATATTAAAGGGATAAAGGGACCCTCCAGGTGCTGGTGGAAGAAACTGAAATGATGGCAATGAAGTCGCAATAACACAAAACAAACAAAAGACAACAACAACAACAACAACAACAACAACAACAAAAACAAACAAGCCAACAAGCAAACGGTTTCAACCGTCCAACTAATTACACTTATATATTATAAATTATTCTTTATTTTAAGTGGGGATTGTCCAAATTCTGACACCATCTTACGTCACAGTGGCGTCATACATTCTCAAAGTTCACCATAGTTTTCGAAATGTTTCAAAAATGTTATTCTAAAGGATGCATAAACTTTGAAGACGGGAAGAATTTTATATATTTGAAGTCTACTAATAAATCTCTATAAGTTCTCTTGGGGAAACGTGCTCGTTGCTAGTGTGAAAGACTATTTGATACGGGTATAGTACTTTGCTACTTTGCAATAAACGTATATTATGCCAATTACGATCTCTGATAAATCTGAGCAATTTTAATCCCAAAGCAAATCATTTATGACAACCTGTTGTTCTAGGCTTTCATTTCATTTTTTCCCTATAAAAACTTGTTTTAACTTTAATTTTTATTGGTTTTTGACTTACACGTTGGGGGTTAAAATTTCAAACTTTAGCCAACGTGCTCTCAAGTAAATATATACATTCTCATAAATGGATGTATACGGTCCTTATTTTTAGTAGTCACGCCATTTGTTGTGAACTGACTCACATGATGTTTCTCTGCGCTTTCTCTTATCTTCAGTAACACCATCTCTAGAATAATGCTTCCCGTCACCAACAGGAAATGATGTCCGTGACTGATCGTTGGCGAACTCAGCCGTAATATAAGGTTCTCCTTTCACTTGGTTATCGTAATTTCGCATGACTTTAACGTATTGCTCGTCTGATGATTTTCCTGGGTTTTGCCCATCTGTTAAGGGTGTGACGATCATTTGATAAAAGCTGTAAAAGAGTGTATTAAGGTGTTTTCACATAAGGTAGCCTACAATAGTACCCAGCATTTTATAATAGTCATACTTTAAGAGATTATATTACCAATGTTTCCTACAATAATGGTATCAAACAAACGCCCAATCATTGCAGAACACGTTTTGGTCATTGTTTTGACCTAGTAGGTTTACTATAGAAACATTACAACCTGCACCATTAATTTTAGTTTTAGGTGCCAGTAACTAATAAACGAGCTTGGTAACCGCAACCATTTGTTTTACAAAATAATCATGGATCACCAGGAACCCATGGGTCATGGATTCCTGTGATCACATGTTAAGATGCAACTGTTTGCAAGCTTTTCTTGAAGGGAATTCAGCGCTACCGTAAGTTATTCAAAATTTAAGGTGGCTCTTAAAGTGCACCCAACCCCAAAAATGTTTTTTCGCTGAAACGAATCCACTTGTTATTCGAAGCATTTGGGCGAAAAAAATTTTGAATTTGGTTGAATCCTCGATTTTCTGTGTCCTTTCAAAGTCGCACCTGAAGTGTTACGCGACCGCGTTTTAGGGAGTCTGGGGCGGCTTTGCTGATGACGTCTACCCAGGAACCAAACACAATGGCGCCTCAGTCAGCTCTCTGTATTTGCTTGAGAAAATGAAAAACAAAAGAAATCATTCCAATATATTTTGGGACTAAAACGTTCAAGTTTTGTTCCAGAATCATTTCTTTTTCGCTCTGGAGTCAGAGTTAGGTTTCGATTCGGAAGACACCGAAATAAACTTCGATCGAGCACGTTCGACAAATGTGAACTCACTGCTTAGAGCTTTGAGAACAATTTGCAATATTTCAAGCGACGACAGGGAAGACTTCTTTGCGGACGAGCTGCTTGTATATTAGGAATGGAAAGCTAGATACGAAGTGGAGGAGCAGGCAAACGAAAAGCAGAAATGAAAACTCAAGGACTGCTTTGGATGGAAATTTCGTCACCTAGACACAAGACTCCCACGTGTGTTTATAGCACGTTTACCTTTGTCCTTAGCAAGAATGTATTTTGTCAAGGTATGGTTGTTCTATTAAATCCAGTTTGTGTTTTACTTTCTGGGATGCTTCATGTTTGTAAGAGCGACGTAAGTGTTCCAGTTTTTGAGACTTGATGACCTCCAAAACACTGGCTTCGATCGATTGAAAATCGTAGAATTGTTTGGGCCTGTATTTTTGAAGCTGCGGGAAGCAAGGCGGAATTGGGAAGAAAACATTTCATACAATTACCGATTTCACACGTTTTAAGTCTTAACTCCAAATAACCAGTTTAAATTTTTTTCAAAGTTTGCAGTGAAATTCGTCGGATAAGCGAAAAGGATGTGTTCCCTAAGCGGTCCGCAGACATGAATGTTACGCGGTCATATTTTCGACACTATTGCATAGAATGTTTGTCGCACTGCTGATTTCCAAACCTTCGAAAAACTCTGTGAGTGTAACAATTTTGTTATCATGTAATTCTCAAGGATTAATCTTCGACTTTTATCTAAATCGAAAGAGAAATTGTGTTGGTTGGCGGCGTACAGTTGCGACCTATTTACATATCAGTATATTTGGTCGTAACGCTTCTTGATCGATCACACAACTTTGCCGGCTATGTTATAAATACTGCGGGATTGGAAGACATAGGTTGTCGGTAGTATTTCGACAAATTGCTGGTTGGCTTTAAGCAGAAAATTTTGAAAATAGCGTTTGAAAGTCTACGGAACAAATTCAAGTGAGAGTTCTTCAATGGTTCTCACAGACTCAGTTCGCTCGTTTCGGTTCACCAAAATCAACCATCGTGTATGTCTTTATTGGACCGATCATCGCCAGTAAATTGTACAGTATATCTTTCTTTAGATCTGGGATATTGCTGCAACAGCCGATAGCACTTCTGGAAGGCATTTCTGTGCACTTTTCGAATGTGTATTGCACCATCGTGAAGGAAATGAGAGGACGTGAGATATTCGACCTTCCTGGGTAGACGTCACAACAGCCGCTGGACCCATTCTCCTCAAACTCGGTCGTGAAACAAAATGGCGGTGTTTTGGCGCTATTTTCGAGATTTCGTCGGGGCACAGAAAATCGAGGATTTAACCGAATCCAAAAATTTTTTCGTAGAGGTATTTTAAATAACAAGTAGATTCGGTTTAGCGAAAAAAAAATTTTGGGGTTAGGTGCACTTTAACTGTTTCTTGAAATTTTGTTTTTAACTTTGAAATTAAAAATTAACAAGCTACTAGGTAGTCTTGGAAACTTTATGTACTTTCTTCTTCAAAATAGAAAATCGTAACGTAAGCTGAAGTACAAAAACCCACAAGATCGATCCCCTACACACTCAGTGAGGCCCAGCACAATCTGCGTTACAGAGCAACCGAAGGCAAAATTTCAAAACACTTACCTGACAGGTTTGCCATTACTTAACTCTTTCTTAGTTTTAAAGGGGACAGACACTTCTGTTGTTCCAATGTTGCCATCGGGAGGCGTCGGAGCGGTCGGTGGGTCTGAAAAACAACATATAGGTATAGGTACATTAGTTTGATTGAAACGTCAACATACTATCTGGCAAGGTGAAACTGATTTTGGCAGGAACTTACGTTTGGAGGTTGATAGTTTTTCCTAGCCAATATTCAACGCACAATGAAGAAAGGTGAGAGAGTTGATCCCACATATGGGCCATACTCCTCTAAAGTAATTTTAAGACATAGTACCCAGTTCTATCGTGGATAATACTACCACGGGTGTTGCTTGTATCACTTCGTTTGAACAGTCTAACTTCAGCATTAATTACCGCCATTTAGATGTTTCGCTCAATTTCAAAATAATATTGTTCATTTGCTTCAAGTTTTACTGCTTTACTATACAGCTGAATTTTTGGTAACTGCTATTTGCCGTGTTCATGAAAAGCATACATATCCTTACCTTCAGTTGTCTCATTTTTAGGATCGCTTTTTGGACCTGCACCCCTCACAGTTTCAGCCCTAACTCGAAATAAATATGTTGTAGACTGACTAAGCCCATTTACGACCGCTTTCAGAAGGGACGCAGGTACTTCCTTTTCGCCCGTCCCTCTCTCAGCTGTGTAGAATATGACGTACTTTGTAATGACACCGTGTGTAAACTCTTCAGGAACTGGCTGCCATTCCACCTCGACACTAGTACTGCTCAGTACCTTTACAGAAGTAAGTACAGGAGCCTTCGAAGGTACTGCAACATACAAAAATTTGAGCTTTTGTAAACTGGGTGCAAGTAGGGTTAATACCAGTTGTTATATTGAGATTAACTACTATTAGTGCCGATGGGAAGGGAAAGGGATTGTCCATGTACTTATTTTATGGTATACCATTCCACTTAAGATTTTGTTTTTCTTCAAAAATTTTGATAATGATCAAAAAACGACTTTTCCTGTAAAATAGTTTTCTCCTGTTCAAGACTGTGTGTCCGTCCTGATGGCCACTAAGTTTTCACACAAGCTATTACCCTTACCTGTTATCGACTTGTATATTGTTTGTTTTTAGTGGCGACAATGATTTGCACATGAATATAGCCTTATAGCCAACTTTTCTGCATGCTCTTCACCTTAGTTGAGGGCATGAGTTGAAAACCAACCGAGTCTCCCTACCTCTGCACCAAAAATTTAATGTTGTTTTCCTCGTACTTACCGTCTTGGTCCGTCCATACAGTGATGGGATTGCTGCGTGGTCCATCACCTTTCAAAGTTGCAGCTAACACCTGGATGTTGTATACCGTATACTTTATAAGTTCTGTTAACTCAATTTGACGGGAGGGTGAATCAACCCATACCATCGTCTCTGCATCTCCCTCGGACTCCTCGTAAATGACAGTGTATTTAAGGATTTTACCGTGCTGTTTATCTGCTGGCACTTCACCCCAGGTGACTAAGATACTAGTTGAGCTGGTGTTGTGTCCTCTCACATTCTCAGGAGCAGCACCAGGTACTGAACAAAGAATAATGGTATTGATAGTAATGGTATCGCAGCTATTAAACAGATATATACAGATAACGTTTAAGAGAGCCCGGATCTCTACCGCGAGGGAATGGACAATGACGATCAGAAACAAATTAACAGATAGAAATCAAATTACAAGCGGTTTGTTAGCCTCTTCATTCTTGTCCAGGGTTTTTTCCTGTAACTATCTGAACTCCTTAAAAGTTTTCCAGCGTTTCGTGTTTTCAACCCATAATAGATCTTACTATATAGCGTCTCTAGCCTTTATTTGTTACATCTTTTCTGAACACCTTTACTTGTATGATTATTCCCAAATAATGCGAGGAAATCTGAACGCTAACTCACCATCTTGGTTTGTAACGAAAAATTCGGGATCGCTGTAGTGTCCATCTCCCTTGTCGGTAGACGCCAAAACTCTGACGCTGTAGTTCATATTCTTTACCAGCCCAGTTAGATTCACCTCACGTGTAGGAACATAGACTGTTGTGTTTTCAACGAGTAAAGAACTGATCGCCTGGTAGCTCACGGTATAACTACGAATGATACCGTTCTTGTCCGCAGATGGAACTTCACTCCACCTCACTAAGAGTGAAGTGGAAGTTGTGTCGTATAATATTAAATCCTGGGGAGGAGCGCTAGGTCCTGAAAGGAATGTAAAAAGTGTTAAATTTTTATCTGCTAACATGACGTAACACTGTATCAGCCCGGCAACAACTTCACCATGTACACCATGTACATCAAGCAAACTAAACAATTTTTGTAATTCTGAATAACAAATGCTACTGACTGTAACACTGTGATGACTTTGATTAGCCTCCAAGTAGCTGATTCAAGACTCAAGACGATGCTATTATTACAAATAGGGTGCTTCTTAATCCTAAACAACATTGCATTTAGGAAGGGGTTGACAAGCTTTACCTGATTCCTCTTGCTAATGTATGAAATTGCCCATTTTGCGGAAATCTTGTTGATTTTTCAATGAGAATCACATTTGTATTATTTTAAATAGTATAAATCTACTAGCGTTCCATCACGAATGCCGTTCTCTTATTTGACTGCACTACACGCTGTCTATTCTGTTACAGATTAGTGAGTAGCCTAGAAGTGTGCGGTTGATAACAAATAGCGGTAGCTACTTTGCATTTACAAAGTGTCTGCGAAGAGGATTTAGATAATATTTTTAACAACAAGTAGACTTGTACTAAAACAATCAAATTATTCGCTCTCGATTTTTATCGCGTGATAGTCGACGAGGGCCTAGCCCGAGTCAACTATCAACCGAAAATAAACTTGAAGCAGCTTGGATGCTGACCAACGTTTGAATATAAAAAGTAACCATCATAACGGATGGCGTAGTGGTCAAAGAGCTCGCTTCCCACCAATGTGGCCTAAGTTCAGAAACGGCGTCATATGTGGGTTGAGTTTGTTGTTCGTTCTGGTCTGGTTTTTCTCCGGCTTTTGCGGTTTTTCTTTCTCTAAAAAACCAACATTTCTAAATTCCAAAGGGCAAATGGTTTGTCAGTCTTTCGACTGTTATGTTCTTTCCTGGCTAAAAACATTCTGACTTACTTATTTCGTAAAGTATGGTTAGTTCTTGGTTATTCAAACTGTACTTATCACTCAGCTAGTCAGTCAGGAAAAAATACTTACTATCCTCGTCCGTTCTAACAACAATGGGGTCATTGGCTGGTCCATTTCCTTTCACAGTAGATGCAAACACTATGATATTGTAGTTGACGTACTCCTTTAGTTCTGTCAAATTCTTTAGACGATCATTGGCACCAACCAAAACATTTCCATTGTCATTCTCTGTTTGTGACTGGTAAGTAATGGTGTAACCCGTGATGATACCATTCTGTTTATCAGCTGGGACTTCATACCACGTGACTAAGATGCTTGTTGAGCTGCTGTTCTGGCCTGTTACATTTTGTGGAGGGCCATCAGGTTCTGATAGAAAAGTTCAAAACAAGTTAACTTTGCAGTGATCGCTACTAGGCTTTCATATATGATTCCTACGAAGACTTCTACAACAACTGTTTTTTGAGGTTGTCAAGGAAATGTCTAATGTTGGTTGCCTGATGTAGCGTGAATACTGTACACGCGTGATATGTACATGCACGAAACATGGTATAACAGGAAGGTTGTTGCAGCTAGACGTCTAAGCAACCCACGGAAAATGAACATGGGTCAATTACAAAAGTGAAACCACTTGATAGGTGCTTACCAGAAATTAACACTGGATGTGATGGAAACTTCCATTTCTTAACGCACACAGACAAAAAAAGTTTAGGCGCCAAAAAGAAGAACTACAAAAAACCTTGAACAAAAACAAATGGCCTAGCAAGTGGTTGTTTAATCATACTACAGGACACAATCCCCTTATTGTGCTTTCAACAAAGGCATCTCTCATGCTGATGTGCCTATGTACACTCTTTATTCAAGTTAAGTTTCTCATTCTTTCCTTTCAACAATTCCGGCAGGATAAGGAAATGCCAAGCAATATTCTCGTTGGCCCTTAAATAGAGTGTTAAAACAATACAAAATCTCTGGTTGGGACGGCAAAGCAGTGACTTCTGCGGCTTAACAGAGGTGGTCACTTAACGCAAATCTGGTTTGCAGTATTAAACTGATTATGTACGAAGACATGATCAATCATCGTAGTTATGCACACAACTTAAGCAGTTGTGAAATTAGAGCCTGAAAAAAAAAAAAAAAAAAAAAAATTTAAGCCTGAACGGGATTCGAACCTATGACCTCTGCGATAACGGTGCAGTGCTCTACCAACTGAGCTATCAAGCCGTCTGAGAGCTGGCTATCCTAAGAGTTTGTAATATACCCGTAGATGGTGAAGGACACAAGAGAATATATGAAAATCATATATTTGAACTGCGGAGAAAGAAGTATGAAGACATGATTGATCATCGTAGTTATGCACACAACTTAAGCAGTTGTAAAATTAAAGCCTGAAAAAAAAAAAAAAAAAAAAAAAAAAAAAAATTCTAGGCCTGAACGGGATACAAACCCAGGCTTTAATTTCACAACCGCTTAAGTTGTGTGCATAACTGCGATGATCAATCATGTCTTCATACTTCTTTCTCTGCAGTTCAAATATATGATTTTTCACATATTCACTTGTAAACTGATTATATTAGTACATTTTTGCGACCGGGTAAAGAGAGGGTGACGACTTAGCTGTACTTCCAATACTGCCTAAAATCGATCGTTTTTGTTTAAAAAACAATCCTTGGTGTTCCCGTAATGATTTGATTTAACACACTGAAGGAATGAAAATCATCTGTACATGTATATGATCTATTAACAGGCATAGTTAGTGCGCTCGCCACGGAATCGAGAGGTCCTGGTTCGAGTTCTGGTCGAAGACATCAAATGTCATTGTGTCGTGTTCTTGGGCAGGACACTTAACTCTCACAGTGCCTCTCTCCACCCAGGTGTAGAAATGGGTACTGGCGAACTTAATGCTGGGGCTTATCATGCAATAGACTAGTGTCTCAACTAGAGAGAAGTAGAAAAACTCCTAGTCGCTTGATGCCACTGAAACCGGAGTTACGCGCCTGCCTTATGGGCAACTTGGCTCGTACTATGCAGACTTTCCCTATATGATCTCTTACCATGTAAACCGTTTATGAAATTCTAATACCAAACATTCCTACCCAGTCATATATGCAAAGCTCACGGGTTATTTTCTTTGAGATCGTTACTTACACAAATTTGATATCAGTGATACGTTTTTTTAACCTCTGACCGGCTAAAAAAGCCCATTCTACGCAGGAGAAGTCAGCTCAAACGTGATTAAGAAACAAGAACCAAGCAGCCACAAAATCCACCATAACACCCACAAGAAGAGGATTCAAATTAAAATTACTTACTGTCCTGGTCTGTTCTAACTACAATGAAAGGGTCATTGGCTGGTCCATTTCCCTTCACAGTAGATGCAAACACTGTGATATTGTAGTTGACGTACTCCTTTAGTTCTGTCAAATTCTTTCGACGATCATTGGCACCAACCAAAACACTTCCATTGTCATTCTCTGTTTGTTTCTATAAGAACTGTTTCTTAAGGTTGTCCAAGACATGTTTAATGTTAGTTACCTAATGTAGCGCGAATGCTGTACACGCGTGATATGTACGTACAAGGAACATGGCATAACAGAAAGGTTGTTGCAGTCAAACGCCTATTAAGGAGCCGGTCCTGAGAAATGAGTATGGGTCACTTACAAAAGTGTGACCATTTGACATATGTTTAATCAGCATAAATTTGCCTTGTATGTGGTGGAAGCGTCCAATGTTTCAACGCCTAACACAGAAAAAACGCGTAGCCGCTCAAAAGAACTAGAAAAAAGCTTAAAGGAAATCAAATGGCCTAGCACGTGGCTGTTCAATGATACCCTGGAGTACAGGACACAATCATTCTTCACTCTCATCTACAACCGCAGTTCATATATGAACTATTTCATATAAACTTCACATCATTTCACTCCTCACGGGAAGATATGAACTCAATTAATAGACCTCGCTCCCAATGTGTGGCTTCAAAGCTCAGTTGGTAGAGCATCGCACCGGTATCGCGGAGGTCACGGGTTCGAATCCCGTTGAAGCCCTTATTTTTTCAGGCTTCTTCTTTCCAATTGCTTAAATTGGAAAATTAACTGCGATGATCATTCTTCACTCTCAATAGTTCATGTTTAAAAAAGAATCCTTGGTCTTCCCGTAATGATTTGATTTAAAAAAAAAAGAAGAGGTAAGAAAATCATCTATACTGATATGATCCCTTACCATGTAAACAGCTTATGGAATTCTAATACCGGACATTTCTACCGTCCTTCAAAGTGCACGGGTTATTTTCTTTGACAAAATTCCTTTCATTGATATTTTCAGTTTACTGTCTCTGACTGGTTAACGAAACCAATTTTACACAGGAGAGGTCAGCTCCAAAGTGATTAACAAACAAGAACCAAGCAGACACAGAATCCACCATAACACCCACAAGAAAATGATTCAAATATCAAGTACTTACTGTCCTGGTCTGTTCTAACTACAATGACAGGGTCATTGGCTGGTCCATTTCCTTTCACAGTAGATGCAAACACTGTGATATTGTAGTTGACGTACTCCTTAAGTCCTGTCAAATTCTTTCGACGATTATTGGCACCAACCAAAACACTTTCATTGTCATTCTCTGTTTGTGACTGGTAAGTAATGGTGTAACCCGTGATGATACCATTCTGTTTATTAGCTGGAACTTCATCCCAGGTGACTAAGATGCTTGTTGAGCTACTGTTCTGTCCTATTACATTTTGTGGAGCACCATCAGGTTCTGATAGAAAAGTTCAAAACAAGTTAATTTTGCAATGATTGTCACTAGGCTTTCATATATTATTCCTACGAAGACTGCCAAAAGAAGTGTTTCTTAAGGTGATTCCTCACATTTGCATGGCGCATCCTTACTGCGCATAATTTATGACGTCTTTAGCGCGCGTTCGTGCACGCGCATATTGAAAACATGGTGGATTTGCCTTGATATTGAGTTCTGTCAGTTGAAAAATGGCTATAGCTCACTAACGAACTTGGGCACCGCAAATTTTTTTCCAGTCATGTTAATCAACTAATCATTAGCTTTGCGTGAGAAAAGACTGATCTGATTTCTACAGTTGAAAATTGAATAAATAAGGAAAATAGCAGCTGCACTTTAGTCTTTTCTATTTTGCAGTTTGATAACCGTGGCAAGCAATTTGGTTCCAATATTTTAACAAGGATTCAGCTGTCTGTCAAAATCAAACTTAAAAAGTTTATTTGTGTCCGACACAAGCGTTGACTGTAGTTTGAGGCGTGTTTTCATGAGTCTGGGCTCACAAAGAGTTTACAATAACTTGGAATGCGTTCTTGTAATAAGCATTAAATAATGCTAAAATGGGACAGTTTTAATGCCTCACTGCTCCTTAGCGAGCATGGGCACCCCCTTTTTTATTTTGTAATTAAAGTTCTCATACGATAAATATTCAGTGGACAAAGTTTGAACCAAAATCTATGTGCAGTATTATTTCAGGGGAATTACCTTAAGGTTGTCAAGGATATGTCTAATGTTAGCTATCTGATGTGGAGGGTAAACTGTACACGCGTGATATGTACATACAAGAAACATGGTATAACATAAAGGTTGCTGCAGTCAAACGTCTATTAAGAAGCCGCCCCTGAGAAATGAGCATGGGTCACTTACAAAAGTGTGGCCACCGGATAGGCGTTCGCTCAGCAGAAATTTGCCTTATACGTATATGGCGGAAACCTCTATTTTTTTTAACACCAAGCAGTATTCTCGTTAGCCGTTAAATAGAGTTAAAAACAATACAAAATCTCTGGTTGGAACGGCAAAGCAGTGACCTCAGCCGCTTAACAGAGGTGGTCACTTAACGCAAATCTGGTTTGCAGTATTAAACTGATTATGTACGAACACATGATTGATCATCGCAGTTATGCATACAACTTTTAAAGCAGTTGTGAAATTAAAGTATGAAAAAAAAAACAAAAAATTTCAGGCCTGAACGGGATTCGAGCCTATAACCTCTGCGATAACGGTGCACTGCTCTACCAACCGAGCTATCAAGCCATCTGGAAGCTGGTCACTTTGTGAGTTTGTAATACACCCGGGCCGTAGATGGTGAAGAATACAAGCGAATATATGAAAAAACATATATTTGAACTATGGAGAAAGACATATGAACACATGATTGATCATTGTAGTTATGCACACAACTTAAACAGTTGTGAAATTAAAGCCTGAAAAAAAATTCTAGGGCTGAACGGGATTCGAACGCAGGTTTTAACTTCACAACTGCTTAAGTTGTGTGCATAACTGCGATGATCAATCATGTTTCTCCGCAGTACAAACATATGATATTTCATATATTCACTTGTAAACTGATTATATTAGTACATTTTTGCGACCGGGTAAAGAGAGGGTGACGACTTAGCTGTACTTCCAATACTGCCTGAAATCGATCGTTTTTGTTTAAAAAGCAGTACTTTGGTGTTTCCGTAATGATTTGATTTAAAACACACAAAAGGAATGAAAATCATCTGCACATGAATATGATCTATTGTGAAAGCACGGTGGCCTCATGGTTAGTGCGCGCGCCACTGGATCGAGAGGTCCTGGTTCGAGCCCTGATCGAAGGCATCAAATGTCATTGTGTCGTGTTCTTGGGCAGGACACTTAACTCTCACAGTGACTCTCTCCACCCAGGTGTAGAAATGGGTACTGGCGAACTTAATGCTGGGGCTAATCATGCAATGGACTAGCATCTCAACCAGGGAGAAGTAGAAAAACCCCTAGTCGCTTGATGCCACTGAAAGCGGAGATATGCACCTGCCTGATGGGCAACTTGGCTCGTACTATGCAGACTTTCCTTATATGATCTCTTAACATGTAAACCGCTTATGAAATTCTAATACCAAGTAGCCACAAAATTTACCATAACACCCACAAGAAAAGGATACAAATATAAAGTACTTACTGTCCTGGTCTGTTCTAACTACAATAACAGGATCATTGGCTGGTCCATTTCCTTTTACAGTAGATGCAAACACTATGATACTGTAGTTGACGTACTCCTTTAGTTCTGTCAAATTCTTTTGACGAATATTGGCACCAACCGAGACACTTCCATCGTCATTCTCTGTTTGTGAGTGGTAAGTAATGGTGTAACCCGTGATAATACCATTCTGTTTATCAGCTGGAACTTCATCCCAAGTGATCAAGATGCTTGTTGAGCTGCTGTTCTGGCCTGTTACATTTTGTGGAGGGCCATCAGGTTCTGACAGAAAAGTTCAAAACAAGTTAACTTTGAATGGTGGTTGATTGGGCTTTGCTGTGTTACTATGATGAGTTACTAATTAATGACGTGCTTCTTTTAGCGTTTGCCATAGACCTTCCTATTGGTATTTACTAGTGTTAGATCTGGGTGTCCTGCTCTGTGATGTCTATGAAAACAAAAGCCTGCCAGAGATCACTATGCCAATTTAAGCTAGTAGTTTATGAGAGGAAGATCATTGGAGCTTACTTTAATGTATTGATTGGACTTTAAAAGCATGGCAAGAAAAGAAAATGAACTGCATCACCTCTTACCTTGCAAAGCCTCTAAAATCCCTAACGGTGTACAGTATTTTGAGAACTTATATTAAACAAATTTTTGAATTGACAACATGCGATTATAGTTCTTTAAACTGAACAAAACAGAAAGAAACTACCACAACATGCACAGCAATTTCTAAGGAAAGGTACGGTATGTTGTCTGGTTTCTGACCAGTACCAGTATCTGACCAGTTTTATATAAAACCCATTTTTACGTCGTGCGTGTCATTTAAAAGGAAATTTTCCGAAAGGAATTTAAACGTTTCAACTTTCGAATAAAGGTTTCAGCGCGCTGTTAGCTTGAGAAACAAGCCTTCGCGGTGAGTAAAATGGTCATGGTTAAAATTTGCGATATTCAGAGGACGGTAATACTACCAATGCTAAACAAAATGTCTGATACATGTGATAACGTTTTCAAAGGAAGTTCTTTTATTTTTGACGTGAAGAAACTCGAAGAGTTCTAGTGATCAGAACATCGTTTAATTTGAAATGAACTTGAACTTTTCTGACATAACAGAAGTCAGAAACCTTAACTAAGTTTTGGTTTAGTGCGCCCAGTTTCCGACCAGTTTCTTCTAAATTTGCAAAGTGTAACAATTTGTTTGGATAACTTTGTCCATGATTTTAAGATATGAATATAAGCTACACCAGGCAACACCATAGAAAGTCTACTGACTTTCATTTTCGACTCGAATTATTTCCTGTGTTGATTTCGCGTGACTGTATTAGCTGGAATAACACGAAGCAGAATGAAAAATCCTTTCTCCTTTGACCACGATGCTTGGTTACTAGCTAGCCGATTTCTTTTCCCGAAACAAAGGCCAACTTTGCAAGTAGTGAAAATAAGCTGAATGCATCGGTTGACTTCAGAAAGTTAACTTGATGTTGCAAGTGTATTGTGCTCTGATAACAGACTCGCTGTTCGGATAGTGGGCAACTAATTAGTTTTGCAGATATTGAAATGTACGACGGCTACAAGTGTAAAGATGTAACCTTCTGATATCACATTAAGAGTAAATGTGTTATATCGGGCCAAATTTCAGATTTCCAGTGAGTACAGGAAGATACAGCAGTTCAATACTGAAGTCGGGTACGTTACTGGGAACATACTGAACTTACCATCCTGGTCTGTTCTTACAATAACAGGGTCACTGGCTGGTCCATTTCCTTTCACAGTAGATGCAAACACTGTGATATTGTAGTTGACGTACTCCTGTAGATTTGTCAAATTCTTTTGACGATCATCAGGACCAGCCAAAACACTTCCATTGTCATTTTCTGTTTCTGAGTGGTAAGCAATGGTGTAATTAGTGATGAAACCATTCTGTTGATCAGCTGGAACTTCATCCCACGTGACTAAGATGCTGGTTGAACTGCTGTTCTGTCCTTGTACATTTTGTGGTGCAGCACTAGGTCCTGATATAGAAAGTTCATTTGAGTTTCAAATGGCATAAACATTAATTATACTCTACAACAATAATAATCTTTCTTTGTACTCTCTCACACTATGATACTAACTGTACAAAAATAAAAATTAGAGCACTGGGTGCCTGGAATAATCATAGGGGCTAGCGGAGCCAGGCAGCCAGTTGACATCAGTGTCAAATGAAAATAAATTGCAGATCAGTAAGATAGCACAAATGCTCACATAAAAAGAAAGGAAAAGAAGAGAAAAACAAAGAGAGAAAAAACAAAAACGCTATTACGACGCTAATAGAGAAGTCTGAAATAATTACGCAATAGTGTGGCGCAAAAAGGCTAAAGAATGAATCAAGGAAAGCAAAGAAATAGGCTAAAGAATGAATCAAGCAAGCAAAGAAAGAACTGAACAAAGGACCATTTCGGCGATACCGCAGCCGTTTTAAATTCTACTGTTTCAAATAGCTATTATGGGATGCTAAGGGGGCAAATTCGTATGTATTCGCCCCCTAAGCATCCCGATAGGCTATTAGGATGAACAGAATTCAGAATGACCGCCGGATCGCTGAAAAGATCCATTAAAATTACTTTAATTACCCAGGAAAGTTCTGGAAGCGACAATTCCTCAAGACCAGTGAAAACACCAAATAAATAATCATGTTAGGTTCCGCTTTCTGATGTTTTCAATCAGCTTTGTCCTTTTCGTTTCAAAACTGTTAGAATCTTCTAAAAACTAAGCATAAACCTCTTCTTTCTTTATTATGCTTAAAGCTTAAACACTGAGAAAAATTCCTGAAACTACGGAAAGTTCTGAAGTCTGCAATGACACAAAATAATTAATTTTATGTAGTGGTTCTCTATATCTTCAGTTTAGGGTTGACACAATTTCTAGTTAAAATAAAGATTAATGATTCAAAAGAGTATGTATAGATCTTAAGCATGCTAAGGTCAACGTAACGACCCTAGAAAGTAGTACTCATTCCAAAGAATTGAGAAGGAAAGGGTGCTGAATCCGAAAGCTTGATTACTTTAAGAACTTTTACCCATTGACATCCGGAACTTTTTGCCAAAAATGTCTTTTTGATGCATTTCGGACATTTTTAGCCTGGACATGAGCCAAATTAGCTGCAATCTACTGAAAAAGACATTTGCAACATGACAGCATGCCTTTCTTTTCAATAGCATCAGGTTTTATGACATTTTTGCTCGGGCATGTGCAGAAACCTACGACTTTATGGTTTTCAGTTTTTTAAATTTCTTTTCGCCTTTCCTTTTTCTCCTTTTCTCATCTTTTTGTTGCAGTGATTGACCTTCTACTGGGCTTGCCTCCAGTTCAAGAATTCCCGAGAAAGCATCATCGAGACGGAAAATTCCTAGTATGGAGAAGCCAAGTGTAGTTGAGGGAAATCTTGTTCCGAGTTTTTCACTCAAACTTCTGAGCATTTTCGGCTCAGTTGTACCGAAACCTCTGATCTCTCATCAATGGAAAGATGTTTTCCTCCTGTAGAATTTGAGTATAAGTGATGCCAATTTTGGTCAAACGCGATGACGTCAGAAGTGGAACAAAGGCCAACGCTCGTCACGGCCGCCTAAGGTAATGGGTTAAGGCATATCGCAAAAACTTTATTTAGGGTTTATATGCTGGTCCTGGAAGTTTTGTCTTCTTGCTTATAAAGCGAAAAAGCTGAAACATTTTAATTATGCAAATCAATCAAATTGATTCACCTAGTCTTTGAAATATATACCAATCAGCGCTTGAGATTTAAACCTTGATTGTAATTTAAAGCTAAAAACAAGAACTGTAGCACAGTTCATGAGTTGCTGTTGCCGCTATCCATGATATAACTACGAGATTCTGATTGACTGAGTCAGCATGCCAATCAAAATTGGCTTGCCTTAGCAGATTTCACTTTCAAGATTACTGTATGTGTGATATAACAAAATATCAAAATCAGATAAACTTACTATCTTCATCTGTCCTTTTCTCCAAGACTGAGCTCTTTTGACTGACCCCCTTGCTGTTGAAAGCTTGCATAGCAAACTCATACGAGGTGAACTCCTTTAAGGATGATATCTCGTACGAAGTGGTTTCTTTTCCATCAACGGTTCTATTTGCCAATGCTGGATTACTTTTTATGTTGTACAAAACGTAATAACCCAAGATTTCTCCTCTGGCTTGATCTCTCGTCAGCACCTAAATAATGACCATTGATAACAATATATCACTCAAAGTTACCAAATTTTGCAATACGGACCACTAAGATGGACTGACCGCTCACGAATTAATTTCGCCTTTAAAAGTGAATCCTTTTAATATTACAACAAAGAAATCAGTTTGGGTTTAAGTAGAACTTTTTTCCCTTAATATTTGGCGGACAATTTAAGTTAAACTTTCACGAAGGCAACCTGAAAAACGAAAATACACTGTAAATCCTTAACTTTGGTGCACACGTTTTCCGTGAATAGATAGTGGAACACATTAGTTTATCATAAACGATCCATTAAAATAATTACTTTAGAGGACTACTGTACATCGTTTCGTTGCAGTAAAGAATATTGGTTTCGTTTAAGTTTATGGAGCTCGCCTGCATATGTCTTTCAGGATGATTTATCTGGGACCGTTGTTTATTCCGATAATTCCAGAACGCATGAACGTGTGCAGATGCCTTCAATGCGCCAGCGCAAAAAAAAATTGTGCTTTGAACAGCGGGCATTAGCAAACTAGGTTAATCCCACAGCCAGGTACTATAATTCTAATCCTTTCCGATTACATGTAAAATACCTTCCTATCAGTTTGCAATCTGTCATGGTTGTAACATAAAGGTGATTCCTCAGAAACAGAAATTGGCGAAAGTTTGTTTTTTTAAGCTTTCTCTCAACGTTCCCGACCAAGCACTGTTTCGGAAAATACAATAAAAAGGATAGGTCACCATGCTCGCAAAAGAGATATGACGGGCCAATCTCACCCAATTTATGCCTAATCATGCGCGTTATTTCATCGGTTTACGTTCCATTTTCGGTAGCGGAAAATATTTCATAAAAAGACTCGATAACTGGAAAGTCTCGATCATATGGAACAATGTAATATACAATTTCTGGAACATTCACACAGTTTTAAACAACTCAAAACGTTTCTGGAGACATTGCTTTCAAGGTCATAATTTGCATCCTCAAGTAACGGTTTTGTGCACGCTTTTGGCTGTATGTTTTTTCCTTCCGAACAATTAAAAAAAAAAAAGTTTCTCTTGAAGATGATAAATTGCAGGTCGCAATTACGTAATAAAGAATATAGGTCACCCAGCTCGTTTAAGAGAAAATGAGGATTTATTTCGCTGTCGGGCTTAGCTTAAGGAGATCTCTCGATGTTGTGTACTGTATGCGCACGCGCTAATGTACACGTGCTCATGACGCGAAAATCGTGCGCAGTAGGGATACCCAATGCAATTCCGAGGAATCACCTTAATAAATGTAATCAACAATATGAAAGCTTTCAGTGATGTAAGCAGTTTCGTCTTTTCAACTTTGACGCTGGTTCGGGTAATCTTGCCGAAGCCGTAAATAACTGTGACTCCTTTCAAATACAGCTCAGCATTTCGCATTTTCATCCGCATGTTTTGAGCTCTTTGTTTCGTAATTTCCATTGGAGGCATTGAAAAAGTTCACGTTTTCATGAACCACAATGCGGCCGGATTCCTCTGGACTAGACTTTTAGATCCATATTTTTAAATCAAACTAAAAAGCGCACTTTGAAGCGATCGTTGTTCTCTCGAAAGCCACTCGAAACTGAAAGCTTAGCTGAAGTCCAGTTTGTGATTGACAGCTGTCGTCTAGTTAGACAATGAAATTATTTGAGCAAGGATTGTGATTGGCTTATTTTAGCGTGCTTCATCAGAGAACAGATGCACGCTGACGCCACTTCCTCGTTTGGAAAATAAAGTTTGGATGGAAAGATTAGCTAAATGTGTGGGAAAATTAATGGCTTCTTCATCATAAAACAAGTAAAGAAGCCTTGACTGCTCTGTTCTGTTGTAAAGCACGCAGGAAGCGGTAGAACACGATAGCAGAAGGGGAAACACACCACTATGTCTCGCGTTTTCCTCTACACTTCTTTCGTATTCTACCGCTTCCTGCGTGCTTTACAACAGAACAGAGCACAGTCGAGGTTTCTTTATTTGTTAAATAACGTAATAACAAAAAGAAATAAAAAGCATTGAGAAAAACATGGCAACACAAACAGTGGTTTTTGTAATAAACACATACACCAATAGCAGTCTTTAATATTGCATGATGGATCTCATGCTGAGGTTTGTTTGGGTTCTGTGCTGGCTTCATATCAGTACAGGTCAGTGGACTCAAGCAATCCTTGTCAATCACATTAGGAGTAGAAAAGTGCATTCAATGTCTGGGTTTTTTGTTTGACTTGTGAAGTGATAAGTCTGAGATTGCAAGATGCCATTTGAAACACTGGTGTACATGTAATGTGAATTTGCTGTCCATGAGGGAACATAATGGCTTGGATTGTGGAGCAGTAATTCATTACTCACATAGCAAAATAGTGCCTACATTTTCTATGCTCCTTAACTTGAAAGAAGCCTTTATTCTTTCAAACAGCTAAATATTTGGGTCAACCTAATTTATTTTTGTTCTTATTGAGGGTCTACTGTCTTAAGTGAGACTCCACAGAAATAGTTTTCTCCATAACTACTCTTTAAATGGTAAGGATCGGTGAAAACATTGATAAAGTCGGACCTAAACACTGTAAAGTAAACTTAATTATGGGAAACTACATGTACACAGGCACACAAGATAAATCAAATCAGTGGAATCCCTATTTCTTGAACCCTTAGTCTTTTAAACCTCCCGATAACTCGAACCAAAAGTCGATTCCCCTCCTCAGTCAAAAGCTGTAATTTTACCCCTGATTCCTCAAACTCTCTGATTTTTCGAACCAATTTTCTTTTCCCTTAGAGGTTCAAAAAATCCGGATTCCACTGTATATCCTATATTAATGATGTTCTTTAGTAATGCCATCATTAATTGACCACTGAGTTCGCGGTTTGCTCAAGATGGCTGGATGTTGGCCTCAACCTTTTTTGTGTGAATATGGACCTCAACTGTATTTCAGTAGGGAAA
Source organism: Orbicella faveolata (assembly GCF_042242905.1). Taxonomy (NCBI): domain Eukaryota; kingdom Metazoa; phylum Cnidaria; class Anthozoa; order Scleractinia; family Merulinidae; genus Orbicella; species Orbicella faveolata. The sequence goes on from NW_028301541.1 coordinate 15,568,652, forward strand.
CAAGCAAAAAAGGCTAACTTGAGACCCAGTCATCCTACTTGACCTTATGCTTAGTGCTATAAATGTATCATTATAATACCTGCCAAGAGACATTAACGGCAGTGGAATTGACAACAGTCACATCAAAGATTGGAGCAGTACTTGGAACTGTAAAAAGGAATTACACCACACCTTTAGTAATCAGTGACAAATGTTTGAATTGATTCACCTCATCATTAAAATATCTAGGAATCATGCAGTGCCTGCGCATTTTAAGGGTGAAAGGTAGAACTTGTATAAAATTATTACAAACGTTAAATGAATGTTGAAACTGCATTGTGTATATCGAGCACCTTCTTCATCTGTGGTAGTATTCACTACAGGGCTCCCATCACTAATGCCAACTATGTTTCTTGCAAACACTTGAAAGTAGTATGGTGTCCAAGGTGAGAGGTTTCCAAGAGAAGCGCTTGTGCTGGACACCACACAGGAACTATCTGACAGGGATCCTTGACAGACAACATCTACAAACTCTTCATTATCTAGACTTCTCTTCATTGTGTAGTTCTGAATTGCACTGTTCCCATCAAAACCAGCAATCCAGGAAATATTCACTACTCGTGAGCTCTTTGAGACAACTACCACATTCACTGGTGGATTTGGTTCCACTATAAAGTTAATTAATATAAACACGTTTCAACAACAGTCCATGTACAATCAGAGTTCAACAGGTAACTATAGATTGACAAAGACTACATGTACATGTAAGCGGACCAAGTGAAAAAAAAATAGTGTTTGATTAATTGAAGCACTATGAATCACAATAAGCCTAATCAAGGAGGCTATATTCCTCCTGGCTATTAAACTGAACAAACAAATGAAACCAGTTTTAAGGGAGCAGGGATGGCGCAGTGGCAAGAGCATTTACCTCCCAAAAAATGTGGCCCAAGTTAAATTCCGGCTCAGTGCCATAACTGAGTTGAGTTTGTTGTTGGTTCTCGCCTTGCTCCGATGGATTTTCTCCGGGTTCTCCGGTTTTCCTCTCTCCACAAAAACCAACACTCCAAATTCCAATTAGACCAGGATAGAGGAATGGCATGAAAACCAGCTAAGGCTGATGTGACTTCCTATCTAAATATTTGTTTATTTTTTTTTTTTTATTTGTTTTGTTTTTCAGTTTTACCAATGATATAAATTGAGAAATGCTAAATACAGTTTCATTAGATCCTGGCTGATTCTTCTCTTTCTTGTGAATTTCCTTCTGCGGGGTCAGATCTCTAAGGCCACTGAAAATTAATGGTGTAAAACAAAAAAAAAAGGAAATGCAGATGGCCAATTTAAAAAAAGTTAAGAGGGTTCTCGAATTTAGGAAGAACCATAAAAGCAAGGAGTGTTAAAAGCAACACAGAAACTGGAAATACCATCTAATTTTAAGCACAAGTTGCTTCTGCATAGTTATACTGACAGAAGTTATAAACCCACATCAATATAATACAGTTATAGCAAAACACACCTTGAATAACAACTGATGTTGTATCTGATGAGTTACCAACATCATTAATAACAAGACAGGCATAATTCCCAGCATCTTGTGGTGTAGTTGCATTTATTAGCAGCTGTACTTGGCTTTCATTAAAAAATGGAATATCCACTTGTGAGTCTTTAATCTCCACACTAGCATTTCTTGCTATCGCAGTTCCATTTTTTTCCCACTGCACTTCAGACAATGGTGGCAAAGCATTATACTGACATGTCAGCAGTAACTGTCTTCCTTTAATCACAAACTGTACTTGAACACCAATAATCGTCACTTCTGGTACAACTGCAATTGTGAAATTGTTTCAGTTATTTGCAAAATTGTTTCAGATGATCAAAAATAATAGAAAGTGAAATGAAGTAAAAATATTAAATGAAGGGAATGAGGTGATCTACTGCATCTTAAAGCCTATCTGGCCGGGCCAACTGGGCAACTGGGACAGATAAATACATTTGCTGAAATTATTAATAACTCATCAGTCATGAGCCAAGATTAAAACATGTACGAGGAACAATATGTACTTTGAAATGTTTTCTTTAAACAGTTTTCTTTGTTTGTACGAGAGATTTTAAGACCCATTCCAATGGTGATACTGAAAAGAGCACATCACCTTCAACCCTTGTAAAATTGCGATCACAGCCTATTTTCCTTCAAGTTGGGGTGACATTTCCACAAAATTGTTGAACTGAAGGTTCCACCATTCCAACAAAGTAAAATGTCAGTCCACATTATCTGTTTGTACATCGTAATAAAAAAAAATAAAAACACCAGGAAGTGATTTGCACTATATGTGTATTCATGCACTAATTGGTTGGCTCTAGAAATCTCACTCATTCCTGACCATTTCTGACACATCAAACCCTCATATAAGATTACAGAACATAAACATTCCTCAAACTACTCTTTACTCATTCTCAGTGGCAGCAACACTGAGAATTATCAATGATGTTGTTGGTTTTGTTCTTGTGTTGTAGTTAGCCTTAAAATATGCATAGAAGTGACATTAACCAGGCTGTGATCTTGGTTGATAGAAACATGATGTGTATAGTACCAGTAGATGAAGTAATCAATTGAGTATTAGGTGAAAACAACACAATTAAGCACTCACAATGTACTGTCAGTGTTCCTGGATAAGAAGTAACATTATTTATACTGTTATTTGCCACACATCTGTACAGCCCTTGATCTGCTTGGTCAACACTGACTATTGTCAAAGTTGAATTATTTCCTGTAAAAGAGACAATTATCCTCTGATCTGCTACATTTACTGCTTCTCCATCTTTTGTCCATCTCACGTCTGGTAAAGGATTTCCATAAACTTGGCATTGCAATTTAACATTCTGACCCTCTATCACCGTTGAATTCTCTGGATTGCTGATGAATTCAGGTTGAACTAGAAAAAAGCATCCAAATGACTTAGATGTATAAATGTTCTTTGTTATAATTATATGCTACATAATCAAAATATACATGTGTGAAGCTCTTCTATATCACACTATAAAATAAGTGATGTCATATACAACGTAATAACACTTGTTCTAAAAGAATTTCTCATTGGCAAAAGCAATTCTAATATTCTAATATTGCTAATCACATGGAAATTTCGGATACCATTTTGAGCTAATTACAAAGAAACATAATATTTTTCACAATTTTTAACAGAGGGTGTCTGGCAACAGTTTCCAGCACTTTTCCAACAGCTACAGTATACCGACCTACCACTCTTTATCAAGTAATGCAACAATATTGGTATCACACAAATGCCCAGCCATTGGTGAACCAATAGTGGTGATCTTTCCAGCATAATAACATAACCATAGCCACAGTACAACATGTTACATCTGTTTAATTAAAATGGGGTTCATTATACCGAGGTTCTGTTCAATAAATTTTACTCTGAATAACTATGGCCTGATTGTTTGTTAATATACGACCCACACAGCACTGTGTGCTATTTCCTGAAAACACTATAAGAAATCAAAGGCCTCACACAACCACAACTTCAAACAATCACAAGTACATCCAAATTTTATTTTGTCATCCTGTTTTCTTTATTGTTTGATTTATCAATCACAAGTACATCGGATTTCTATTTTGTCATCTTGTTTTCTATATTGTGTGATTCATTGCTTCCTTCGAATAAATCTTTGGTTGATCTTACTTGGTTTCTCTGGAATTTACTCAATTGCTGTGCATTCCAGAGTATTTCAAGCTCCTGGGTTTGCTCTTACTCTAAACTACACAAGGCTTCGATCCTGGAAAGTCAAATCAGATTCCTAGATTTTTCTTATGTTATGGTAGTATTTAGTTTTTCGGGACTTCAGTATTTTCAACCCTTTATCAAAAGGGTTTCCTAAAAGAGATTGAAACGCAGTTCTGAATTACATATCTTCCATTCAGGAACGTTTACACGGCTGATTTAAGACAATTTTGGCTTAAATCTGTTGTTTATTGCTTTATTTCTACTGATATATCAGAGGAATCAAAAACCAGTCAGCGAGAATAAATTCTGGGTAATTCGTGTATTGCTTCAAAGTTTAGACTATGCCCTCATGCTGGCCTGTGTGTAGGCTACTCTGATGATAAAAGTAAAATGTAAAGTAAACAAAATGCAAGCGTTACACTTCCAGTAGTATTACGAATGCAGTTTGATCTGGCCTGAAGTCCTGATCTGACCCATGGTGGTATATATATCTAAGCAAATTCGCAAACACTGCCCGCTAGGTTTTTGCCTGGATTCGCCCGAATCCAGGCTAAGCCAGCGACCTTAAACCCAGGGGGAACTCCGTCAAGGCTAGGCTGGGCACATGGCCCAATGACTGGCCTATCTGCTGGTGGCTTGCTGGGGGCCAGCTGTCAAAAGCAGGGGGGAAGGGAGGATGTCTTTCACTGACACCTCCAACTAGCTAGAACTTGAGTTTTCAGTGTTAAATAAGCTTGATGTTGACTGTGTTTCTGGGTATTTTACCCAGTTGTTTGACCTTGTTTGAGGCTTCTGTGTTGACATGGCACCCTGCTGGAGTGGTCCATGCCACATGCATGCGTGATTGGCCAATCTCCTAGCCAGGGGGGTGGTCAGAGGACTTCTAGCCGCTGGGACTGTCTTTGAGTCGATGCGGGCATGTTTTTGCGAATTCGGTTAGATATACAGTGAGATATTGATCCCGAACCTAACAATTAATTTTTGTGAGTTATACCCCTTTTTGCTTATTCGCAGAAAATGGGCTTTAGAGGTTACTTGTTAATCCACTCATCGTCATCTTTAGATTTTTCTGCGTAACTGAACGTTTTAAGCCTGTTATTTGTTGTCAAGCAAGCGAGTTGCATGAACAGAGGGCTTGGGCACTAACAAAATAAAATGCTATAACAGCCTGTCACAAATAGCTACAAATGCCGAATCAGGATCATAAATGTAAAATAAAGGGAATACAAGTGTTACACTTCCATATCATTCCGTATCTGGCATGATGCCCTGATCTGACCCATGTTGATATATACATAAAGTTAGATATTGATCATAATATTAACAATTAATTTTTGTGATTTATACCCGTTCGTTTATTTGCAGAAAATATGCATTAGTTGTTAGTTTTTAATCCGCTCATTGTGATCTTTAGATTTGTCTGCGGGACAAAAACCCATCACTTGAACGTTTCAGCCTGTCATTTGTTGCCAAAATTGATTAAATTGCGGGTGAGTTGTGTGCATCGTGGGCTCGGACACAAAACAAAACAATAAAAACAGTACGTCACAAATGCCAATCACACATGCTAGTCCCCATTGGAAAAACGAATACTGGTAGATAGTGTCTTGAATCTGTACAGCCTGGTTGCCTCTCGTACAGTAAATTCAATGTTTTATGCCTGTCTTTCAAAAAACAAAATTGATTGTAGCCCAAGAGTTTCCACAACTGCCCTTCACAGGAATCTTACATGTACATAAGGAATGCAAAGAACGGTTTACACAGGAATTTCTTACACAGGAATTTAACGATGGCCAACATATACCTTATGTCCATGTGACGTGGACACGAGGCAAAAAAGGTCTGGTATAAGGGCCATATCGCAAAAATGGTACAGCCCTAGCTACAAGTTAATGACAAAAACAATCAAGTTTCTTTTCTTCAAATGAGCAATGAAAGTGAACATTCTGGTAGTGAGTTTTACTTCTCATTATTTGTTACAGTATTAATACTGTACAACTAAAGGGACAGAGTAATTTCAGTCGCTCGATATGAAATGAGACAGGAGTCTTGCACTGTTAAATGAGGCCCCTTCTGTCACACAGAGCCTGATCTAATTTAGCTGTTCTGCATGACACCTCGTTAGCAGTCAAATGATACAGCCTTATTATAAATGTTTTGTTAAATGGAAATCAAGCCAAATGTGGTCGCCAAAAAGTATCCATAAGATTTTTCCTTCACAGCAAAACACAAAAATGCGTAGTTTTTGAAGATATTTCTTTGCATGAAAATATTCCTACTCCTGAACGATCGTAAGAGTCAGACTCCAAGTGTGAAGGCATAGAAGAACACGTAGCTTACAATTTAGTTGAAATTGAGTTTTCGTCAAATAGATTTCGGACCCTGCAAGCAGTAACGAACTGACTCAGTTGGACATCTGTTAGCTGACTGTTGGTTTCTACATCTACATCAACATTTATTAAGTCAGAAGAAACTACAGCTGTATATGCAGTTATCACGCTAACTTTTACATAAAAATTGTAAAGTAGTGCCAGTTAACATCTATTGTAATAGAAAACTAAAAAAATATGTAAATTAAACAACAACAATAATAATAATGATAAAAATAAATAAGTAATTGCTCAATTTGGACTTAAAAATTTGTAAATATTCTGAGGTTACAACATCAGAGAGGTGACTATTCCATTCCCTGACTGTTCTGTTGGCGAACTGACTTGGTTGACAGACAGCTGACAGTGTAGAGCAATGTTTCTTTAATACATGTATTAGCTACAAACACTTTGAAACTGCGGGCACCATAATGGGAAACTATCCATGAGATAATAATGCGCTAACTACAAATAAAATAACCCAAACTTATGCTTACAAGGAAGTATTACGAATTCCATCAGTTGCAATGTTTAATTTTGATTAGTTACATGTAGAAACATATAAACAACAGCAAAATATCGACTGGATCTATCGGTTTTAAAAAAGAAATGACATAATGACAGCTGTGTAATTGAAGCTACGACAATCACAGACGAATCGAGAAGTGTCGGGCTTCGGAGAGAAGTATTTTACGGAGAATGCGACCACAGAAGGCGATGAAAGTTCCGATTAATGCTCGTTTATTCCTGCACAACGTATGTTGACTCTCGTAAACTGAAAATAATGATTGTATAACTAAATAAACTAATGTGAACGTACAAAGGCAAAAACTACACTAACTATAACCGAAAATAAGGTATAAATAAAGAAACTAAAACGATTTTAAAGGTTAAACTTGCACGCTGAATTCATATTTGGGGGCGGAACCCGCTAGTTACATAACAACAATACTACAAGAAAATACATGTTCCGCACGAAAAACGACAGAAAAATCTAACAAAATATGCAAGGTATAAATGCTGAACAATAATTTCTAACAGCTAAGGACCAATACACTTGAAATAAATGCACGAAATCCTAGCATTTGCCACGCTGGAATGCTCCTAACCTAAACACGTGGTCCCTCGATAAACTTACTAAAAGCTTGAGTCACTGACTGGAAATATCGAGAATGGCTGGCCAGGTTGGAAAAATCGAAAATCCTGAAACTTTGCCTAAAGAATACTTTTAGGGAGCCACTTTCGAAAATATTATTCCGATTTTCTTAGAATTTAAAGTCTTCGAGAAATTCGCGAAAAACGAAAATATAGCTTTTTGCCTCATTAAATATGCAAGAAATATCTGGAAAATTGACAAAGTTCTCGGTATTCGCATTGAAACAATTTACAAAACTAGAACTCGGGGTAAACTTAGCATAAGAGCTTTACTTTTCTTCTTTCTAACAATAGGAAGTTTTAAATTTTTCAAGCATTTTGAAGGATTCCGTCGGCCGTTGAAGAATTGCCTTCTAAAGCCCCTATGAAAACGGCAAAAATTGCGTAGTTTTACGGGCTTAAAACGCATCTTGGTATGTCTGATATGGAACTAAAACAAATACTGTGCAAAAGAGTGTTGTTTCTACTATAATAATATGGAAAAAAATTTCTGGGCAATCGAGGTTCACACAGGTAAAATGCAAAAGTTCGCGACAGTCTCTTCTCAAATTTGCATAATGCGGTATGTTCAAAGAACTGTATTGTTGAGCACTCTAGTCTGTTTTTGTTCCATTTGTGGGCCTTGCTTTGTGGGAAATATACAAAAAGAGAGTTGATCCATGTCGTTATTACAACATTGTTTCATTATTTCACGCAAGGTACATAAAACTACAGACAAAGCCCAAAATATAAGTTCAAAGACGCTACATGTATTACGTGACTGGCGTCACGTAATATTTATTTTCAGTTAGCTCCAATCGGAATTACTAGATTATTGAGGTTTAGACACTTGCTTATTTAATATAAAGTTTTCAATATGCTTAGTTTATCCCATGTTCTAGTCTTGTAAATTGTTTCAATGCGAATATCGAGAACTTCGACTCAAGCGCGGCAGTAGCACGACGTTTGACTGACGATGCATTCACTCAGTTCAGCAGGCTGAATTAAAGTCGGCGCGAATACTTATAGCACGGCAGGCCTAATGCCGTTCCGCACGGCAGTAGCGCGACTTGGCTTCGAACGGCGTTCTCTTGCCATGCACGTGCCAAACTGAACCAGGGATGGCGGAGCCGGGATGGGGGCTTAAGCCCCCCCCCCCCCCCCCCACACTCCCCTCCACTTTTTACCACGATGACAGTTTATTTTGTTTTAGTATGAGGTACAGATGAAGAAATAAAGAAGAAGGAAAAGAAGACGAAAAAAGTCTGGTTGACTACAGAATTACCAAGAATTCACAAAGCTACAACCTCGTACCAAATCTGTAGGAAGCTTTTCATGTTTACATAGTTTTAACCTTTCCGCTGCGTGCACTTCCTTCCCACACACCGGGAGGCTTGTGTAGAAGCGCAGGTCAGTCAGTACTAAGGCCGTGATATATCATAGAGGGCTCAGAAAGATGTATCAAGCTCACAATACCTTCAAAATATATTGCTGTAAATGCACTAAAAGTACTTGTCATTTTATAGTTCATCCACTAGGTTGATTTTCTTAAGAACTACACCATGGAGAATGTCAAAAATACCATTTCCGAGCCCCTAGACTTAAAAAGGTTTTTTTGGGGGAGGTTGCCCCTAGATCCCTCTACAAACTTGCGCCGGCACCGCTCGTTTTCAAGCCCCGCACCTTCCCCCCCCCCCCTCTTTCTTTCACTTGAAAAAAGACTCCGCCGTCCCTGTGAATTAATATCCTGCTGCATCAGCTGCAGTTGCTTTCTAGCATTTAAAAAGGTCTTCAACAAAGCAAACTTCTTCCGATCTTCTGCGCGAATGAATTAAATTCGACATTTGGACTAGGCCGAATTCCAACCGAGGTCAGATCGCAGGACAGACATCAAGCAATCTTACTCTATTTTTCAAGAAAACCTGCTTCCTTGGTCTAGCTGGATCACGTTAATAAAACCTCTTCGTTTCATTTAGTGCTTCTAATTAATCCGTTTCCCATGAAGATCAAAATAGACACACAATGGTTAAAAAATACTTTAAAAGACCAGTCTCCTTTCGAATATTTGCAGACTAATTGAGTGTATATAAACGGGAAAGACAAACCCTGCTATGTCTCTATTATAAGCAAGTGTCTAAGGCCCACTTCAGACGTCGTGCTTTTGCCGTGCCGAACTAAATTCAAGAATTACGTTTGACAAAAGCACGGCAGAAGCACGGCGTCTGAATCAAACTTTTGAATTAAGTTCGGCAAGCAATTAAGTTCGACAAGCTCTGCCGTGCTACACGACTCTGGCACGGCAGTGACTCAAACGTCGTGCTTCTGCCGCGCTAAACAAAATTCATAAATTATATTTATGTATTTTGGGGAGATTGCGTTCCCACGGGGAGTTAGGAGCAGAATTGTTACGAGGCATCAGTATATCCCGAATTTGGTTCGACTGTGGCACGACGTCTGAATGAGAGTTGTTTTCCTGCCGTGCTACAGTCAAACCTACTTGTATTTAGTTCGGCACGACAGAAGCACGACGTCTAAACTGGGCCTAAACTTCAATAATCTAGTAATTCCAATTGGAGCTAACTGAAAATAAATATTACGTGACGCCAGTCACGTAATACATGTAGCATCTTTGAACTTATATTTTGGGCTTTGTCTGTAGTTTTATGTACCTTGCGTGAAATAATGAAACAATGTTGTAATAACGACATGGATCAACTCTCTTTTTGTATATTTCCCACAAAGCAAGGCCCACAAATGGAACAAAAACAGACTAGAGTGCTCAACAATACAGTTCTTTGAACATACCGCATTATGCAAATTTGAGAAGAGACTGTCGCGAACTTTTGCATTTTACCTGTGTGAACCTCGATTGCCCAGAAATTTTTTTCCATATTATTATAGTAGAAACAACACTCTTTTGCACAGTATTTGTTTTAGTTCCATATCAGACATACCAAGATGCGTTTTAAGCCCGTAAAACTACGCAATTTTTGCCGTTTTCATAGGGGCTTTAGAAGGCAATTCTTCAACGGCCGACGGAATCCTTCAAAATGCTTGAAAAATTTAAAACTTCCTATTGTTAGAAAGAAGAAAAGTAAAGCTCTTATGCTAAGTTTACCCCGAGTTCTAGTTTTGTAAATTGTTTCAATGCGAATACCGAGAACTTTGTCAATTTTCCAGATATTTCTTGCATATTTAATGAGGCAAAAAGCTATATTTTCGTTTTTCGCGAATTTCTCGAAGACTTTAAATTCTAAGAAAATCGGAATAATATTTTCGAAAGTGGCTCCCTAAAAGTATTCTTTAGGCAAAGTTTCAGGATTTTCGATTTTTCCAACCTGGCCAGCCATTCTCGATATTTCCAGTCAGTGACTCTTAATAATCGATGAAAAGCGAACCTAATGGAATATAACTAAAATAAACAAAACAATAAAACACTTACATATCTTTTCCGCGCAGTAATGCCTCTAGCTGGCTTATAAAGGTCCTTAAAATTCGACGATGATTCCTACAACAACATAACACCGACGATCCTCTAACAGAAGTGCGACAACTAAGCAAGAACGTGACAAACGTGGCGAAATAGATAAATGAAAGAAAAACAAAAGAAACACCGGAAATGAAAGGAAAACTAAATACAAAACCGTTGTCACAGTGATATGTGTATCCCCGCACACATAACACTAGTGATATGTGTATCCCCTCCAAAATGGCGACCAGTGATATGTGTATCCCCCACTCCCCTCCCCTCCACTTTAAAAAGCAATATCCTCCTTGAAAGCGCTCTCGTCGTCCGGTCGCTTACTGGACGAACGACTAACCCAAACAGGCTTAAAACACAAATCTCAATTTTTGTAGTTGAAAAAGTTTACGTATCTGCTGCTGGAATTGCGTTCTTGATCCTAACTGGTTTTCTGCGAGCAGGATATAATGAATTTAAAGTTGAACACCAAATGGATCTAGGCATATTTCAATTTGAGTTTCACGGCACCGGATTTCTAGGACGATGTTAATTGCCGGTGCATTCTCACCCTTCGAGTAACGCATATTCTCCACTGTTCATCGCCTTGTTTGCATCTGAATTATTCGTGGAGTGAAACACATATCACTGCTTCGACCCGCTCGCCATAAAATGATTAGTGGCACTCGTGTATCCCCTGCACCCGCTTTTCAGTTCGACTTTTTGTAAGATATGTTGTCTCAAGCTGTATACATTGCTATACTGCGAATATTGCTAGCACGTTTCATAATATTCGACGTTTATTCTTCGGCAGTTAACCTAGATAACGGCTGTCTTCAGGGGATACACATATCACTGCGCCATGTAATAATTAGCGATATGTGTATCCCCTGCATGCGGTCGGCGACGGTGTACAACCGACGTCAGTGAAACTCCAGAAATCCCAAGCTATGAATAAATGCCGGGTGTGAATATTTCTAGCAAGCCAGTTTTGACAATGCAAATGTTATGGGCATTTTTCTTCTTGGGTAGAAAGCCAATATAACAGCTGTGTCCATGGGGATACACATATCACTAGTTCATGAAATAATCAGTGATATGTGTATCCCTTATTATCCCGTGCACGCGTGCACGCGTTTTTAGTGGAATTATCGAGTTTCAAACTTCAATGAACCCAAGCCGTGTAAAAACGTCGGGTGCTAATATTGCCTGCAGTTTTGGCAAGGTTGATGCGCTATATTATAACAGTTGTGTTTCTGGGGATACACATATCACTGCGCCATGAAATAATTAGTGATATGTGTATCCCCTGCACGCGATTTCAGTTTAGATATTTAGACATTCGAGTTGCAAACTCCGCAAAACTCAACCTGGGTATAAACGTCGTAGCGAGTAAGCAGCCAGCACGTTTCGGGCCATTTTCTTCGATCAGGTAGATAGCCAATCTAACGGCTGTGTTTAGGGGATACACACTGAGATCACTGCGCCATGAAATAATTAGTGATATGTGTATCCGCTGTTCGAAGTTTTAGTCTGATATACAATCGCGTCGGTTGGAACTCAACCAAACTCAAGAAATCCTAATCTGCTCCGTTGGGCGCGAATTCATTTCTGGTTTCTTCTACTCTTTACAGCGCTCGTTGGAACCTCGCAACCGAGTCGCTATTTTGTTCGTTGAATGCCCAGGCGCGTATCAGTGTTTTGTGTATCCCCACGGGGGATACACATATCACTAGTGATATGTGTGCGGAGATACACATATCACGGGGATACACATATCACTGTGACAGGGGCAACTAATAAGCAACACGTTTATCAGTTTCTATTTTGGCGGTTCTGGTTCGAAGCCATTTTTTTAGTACGTGAAAACAGAAGTATGTAATATCGAAAAATCGATCTTGAACAACCGGCTGAAGCAATCTACATGTATCGTTCTACATGTACGTATAGCAAGGTAACTTTCTTTCAGAAAATGTGGAGCGCTTGTTTTCAAATACGAAATATTTGTTACCTTCTTGAGCGGACGAATAGGATACCAACAACAAGAAGAATGGAGCCCAGCGGAGAAGAAGTTGTCTGGAGGTACTAGTTTTGACAAGAAGTTCGTCCATATCTTGGAAGCATAGTATGGTTAAACGAGAGAAGTTAAGGCCGATTTCAGTGCAGCGTATAGATCCGGGTTTTTGAAACATGATTCGGCCGTACATGATTCGCCCGTCATCATTCGACCATAATCACGTGATTCTGACAAGAAGCACCTGTACGTGGTATAGAAAATGGAGGATAGTTGCGAGATCGTGGAAACGGACAGCAAAACTCTTCCATAATAAGCGGGAGGCAGAGCCTGCGTTATGTACAAATAAAGGATGACAAAGCAGAAGGTGTCCCTACGAACTGCTTTCTACCAGATGAAGAACCTTGAGCGTTTGGTAAAAGGCAATTCGAGGTTCGGCGGTAGAACTGATATTTCTCGCGGTTGTCGATGTCATAGCCGACAAAATATAATTTGTGAACAAAAGCTCGCTGAGGCTCGCATTCTGTCACTAACAGGCCCGATAGGAGACGATGGTGTGTTAGCAGCGTCGCTGGAATTTTGGAACACCGATTACGCCAGAAGAATGGCAAAAAGTACGGCCACCACAAAGTTACCCTGCGACTGGCACAAAAAGGGTATTTAAAATAGCAACATTTGACTAAAGAAACACATTCTGCTAGTATTTTTCGATGGCTAATTATATTTTCTTTTGATGTATATTCTTGTTGAATGTTTTTTTTCTATTTACATTATATCGCTCTAATTATTTACACTATTTCAATTACAATATCTAAACGACTTACATTACTAACAAATACAGTTAAACGACTTACACAACTAAGAAATACAGTGACGACAAGGGGCAAAGAAAAAAAGAAGAAAAATAGCTAGTTATTATTACAGCTTGAGGTTGTAGTATAGAAACATAAAAAAAAAAAAAAAAAAAAAAAAAAAAAAACAGACCAAAGGCATGTGGTACATTAAAGGTAAAATGAGTTATGCATCTGACAGGAGATTAGGAATAGACTAATGGGTAGGAGAGAGATACCGATAGGTATAGAAGATATAATCTAAAATATTAATTAAATCCTCATATATCCTGTAAGAGATTTCCATTTCTTTGTGTCTCCACTTTTTGTTTCTATTTCATATCTTGATTTTAGTGTGCATATGAAATGCGTGAGATTTGGATGATCATCCTTTGTTTTAGCGAGCCATATGTGATATCGTGTTAGGAGAAAGCAGTAATTGATAAGAAGCGCAAATTGAAAGATATCTGGCCTCAGACCCAAATCAGTAATATTTGTCAAAGCATAATCTCTAGGGAGGAAATTTAAGTTTTTCAGCCATTCAGTAAGTTTATTCCAAAAGTGAGATGTTTGGCGACATGACCAAAAAAGGATGAATTATTGATTGTTGAATTTTTAGCATCATGAATATTGGTTTATATTGCCAAGCGTAGATTAAATTTGCATCGCTTCGGCGGAGCAAATATTCAATATGTGTTCAATATTCTTTTCTTTCAAGTTTCAACACAACGAGTCGAGAATGTGTCACGCCTTCCTGTCAAGAAATGTTTGCACTCATTATTGCAAGCGACAATTTCTGTCATCGCATGCACGTGTGCTAGTGTTCATTTTCGTCTCCTGTGATGAATTCAGTGAAAATACCGCTGAATCTAATCGCTGTTAAGAGGCTGTCTCTGTAAGAACCGACCACTGATTTTACATCAAAAATTCGATTTTTTTTCATAAGCTGGGATTTCGAAGCCCTTACCTAGTCAATCACTTGATTAAAAATTCTATTTGAATTTTTCTGGGATTCATTGAAGTTTGGTCCGCTCGACACAAGTTGCGTGCCTGCCGAAACCGGAAAAATAGGACATATTGCCGGCGCTCTAAAAAAATTAATAGTCGCTCAAAAGTCCCAGTTCTCTTTTTCAACTATAGATATATCATAGCATTTTGTTTAGCCATGTTGCAATTATAATTCAATGTTGTTCCTTCAACGGTTAAAAGAAGATTTTCTACCAGTTAAATCGATTTTTGAACCTAACACGAAAATCGCTCTACTTTGAAGGCCCGTTTTAAAAATGTGGCACCTGTTTGAAACTGCTAAACTACATGAATAGAAAGTATAAATGTCCCTTAATTTAAGACAGCAATAAAATTTGTCTGCCCAGTAGGTTTCCAAAACTAACGACCGCTTAAAGTTCAGGATATTTTGAAAATATTCCAGTGAGTAACTAACATACTCGCCTTACGTAAATCTCTTACCTGGCTTCAAGATTGAAGTTTTGGTCCTTTGTAGCGATCCTTGAAACCTAACTGTTCCCAACAGGTGTTTTAGGTCCCAATCTGATGTGATACTCAAGGGAAGATTGGGAATTACAACACCTGTTGTAAACACAAAATGGCCGTAATATATATCAATCCTTCCTTGGATTCCCGGATCACCGTTTACTGTTCATACATGTATGTGTGCCGAGAGTTGTCCGAAAGAGTGCTTCTACAAACCTTTCAAGAGGACTCTAAATGATTAAACCGACTTCGAGGTTAACAATGGTTAGTAATCAGACAAAGAACATCGAATTATGTGACCGTCACGCTCGACACAGATGAGGAACGTATAAATGTACCTTGTATACAAACCTACAGCTGGAAGGAAAAGCTGGCAGTCTTAATGCTACCTAGGTTTCAAGGATCGCTACAAAGGACCAAAACTTTAATTTTGAAGCCAGGTAAGCCTCCCGTGTTGTGTGAGTACCGTTATTGTGGCCAAAGTCAAGAGAAAGCAACAGCAATGAAATGTCTTGCGTTCGGAAAAGTCTGTAATAACTGCAAGAAAGAAAACCATTTTGCCGCGAAATGTGCAGCAGAAAAGAATCATCGCAAGAAGGAAACAAATATTGGCCGCAAGTCACGAGGAAAATTTGTCAATCAGCTGAAAGAAAGTAAAGATAAAATCCTGGTAGTCTCTCACACTCAAGAAAAAGTTAACATCTTTACACTGGTACTTCAATCCAAAGTCCTGACTACAATGAACGTCGCAGATAAGCTAATTAAAATGCTCATCGACTCCGGGGCACCTTTAAAGGTGTTGCCCATCAAGTTTCTTTCCGAGGGATCGAACCTCAGGAGTCAAAATCGTAAATGGTGACTTCACCCCGCTGCATTGATTGGAAACAGCCCAAGAAATAAAGCTTTTGACTGGACAAAGTGAGAACATTCTAAGCTTCGAGGATGACACCTCCCGACTGGCACGAGAGACAAACTTCTGAAGAGCAAGGAGGGACCCACAGCTACAAGAATCGAGAATCTTACAAGAATCTCATGCAAATAATCATGATTCGCTAGAGATTCAAAGTCTGTTAAGACATCTAGGAAGAACTTTCTGTATTCCTGATTTACGACTGCAGATTCACGACTGGCCATGAAGTCAACACTTCTTATATAGCTTCAGGGCCCTTAAACAGCGACTTATAACAAAACCAAAGCATTTTCTTTAGGTGTCCATCAATGGAAATATGTGTTTTAGGTATTGGCAGTTAAAAGCGGGTTTTTCGAAGAGAAAATTATCAAAATCGTTTGTGATGACTTTTGATTAATCCATACTGGATTGATTCAGCATGGATTCAAAGTTTAACGAGGAACTTGTCGAATTTAGCCTGTATTGCTCTTCTGCTGTTTGGTTTATTGAAGAGCCTTGGTCACCCCTTGCAGGAAATTTTAAAATTACGCGTGCCACGCTTGCAAAGTAGGGTCACTCTCTTTCCACAAACACTCAATCTCGTTTTCTTCCACAATACCCTACAATGTAAATGACAGTCTCAAAACGTTCTCCGTGTAAAACATGTCCAATTTGTTTAAAACCCTTGATTGCCACTCATCCGCAAACACTCAACGAAAAATTAGGATTTTGTCTCGTGAAGGATTGAATGTCCCTAATGTCATCTGTATTATGAAGCCCATTGGTCACCTGTCACATGGCATTTCCAGTTTTTTATGTCTAACCAGCGTGTTTCTAGCACGGATCAGTTTCTCGCATATTTTACTGATGCACACGGATTTCTGTACAGTTTCCATCTAATAATAGCCATGGGGTGTCTTGAGTCATGAGGTGACTAAATTTCAGTAGTTTGCACAAACAACGTTTACATAGAAAGGTCGGGCAAGCATTTAAGTGGCACGCATGGTGGAACTAGTGAGAGCCGCGGTGGCCTCATGGGGAAGACTTTAAAATGAACAAATCTCATGCCAATGTGGTAAGCTTTGATGAGAACGTGATTTATTCGTCGATCTTAATAAACTTATACGAGCGAAACGAACAATTTTTAATGAACGAAACAGCTATTGACACGGCACGAAAAATCGCCTTTACCGCGCGTCAAATGTGTTGTTAAAGGTTTTGTAAAGGTCGCCTTGCACGCTTTTGACGATCTGTGACGCGAATCAAAGATCATCTGTGAATAAACCTTTACCACCAAATCAAAGGCGTGAAAGGCCGTTTTTACTCACCTTTGAACGCCTGTGTTTTTAGGGTTAAAGGTGATCCTTTGATACGCCTTTGCGCACTGTCAAAGGCGGGTCAAAAGTGTAATCAAATTTGTCTGCGATTCGAGTCCAAAGTTTGCTAAAGACGTGGTCGAAGATGCCTGTGACGCAGGCCAAAGGTTTGTCAAAGGTACTCTGCGCGTTCCGCGCTCGCGCGTCTCGCCCGAACTTCTCGCTCGCGCTCCTCTTTCGCGCTGCGCGACCGTTGATCACGTTTCGCGCGATCCACATCTTATACGCTTTTTTCTGCTTACTACACTAGCTTTGTAGCTCCGCATACGATAGATGCAATTAGATCCGTACTCTTGATTTATGTCTGACAAGTTTTGAAGAATATATCAGCTTTAATAAGGTTATTTTGTACCAAACTATTGACAAATGTTAACGGAAAAGCGGCCCGGAAAGATCATTGCGCCTAATTTTAAGAAAATAAATATGTTCAACTTCATCTCAGTTTCAATTTTTTCCCCGTTTTTACCAAGAGTAAATACCTTCAAGTACCTTACATAAATGTTTTGGGCTTCAGGTTTCAAAAAGCCACGTTACAGGCTTGGTTTCAAACTACACGTAATGAGACTGATCATAAGGAAAACATTGTTCTGTCTATCGTGAAAACAACAGTCAACAAATCTTCCATGGTACAAAGTGCATTTATCTAACATTGAAGTACTACGGCTAAATTCTCAGTTCCTTAAATTTACTAGACCAGACTAGACAATAGGGAAGACAACCGCAAAATTTCGGGAAAGATATAGCAAACTTCGCACAAAAGTCAACTAGTGTATAAGCGTCCTTTCCAGATGGCACGTACGACCGTTGCATGGAACTCCTTATGTTTTGGCAGTTCTCCTTTTCTGCTTCTTGCACTTGCTCATTCTTGCATTATAAGTGGAATGGAATACAGTGTTTTCCACTTCTTTCTCATCAAAGTGGTTAAACTGCCTTGTTGGGGGTCAATGCCAACTAAATCCCCATTATTTCTAGGGAAGACACATTTTGACAAAGTCTAAGGCGTTGACGAAATTAATCAATGCATCTTCACTGGATAAGTCCATCCTGTCGACCACTGCTTGTCCGCATTGTCTAAACAGAAGCAAACAGACAAAAACGTTGGAAATGAATATTAAGGGTGAATCTTGGCATTCTATTCCTTAAAGTTTGCCTATAGTTTTTGCTAATATCACATTAATAAAACGTGACCAATCAGATCATTACTCCTCCTTCGAATAGTTTGTGCTTCTGTCAATAATAGCCTTTTTTCTGTATTTCTCTCCACTCTACTCAGAGATTTGGTCACACAGGTGTGTCATTAAGAGCCAGTTTAACAAGCTAATTTCACCAGCTGAACAAGGGTTATCCCCAGCTAGAATTTCATAAGAGAACAAAGACTTGGGGTCATTTTAAAAGTGTACAGCTTGGCACAAATAAACAAAAAGCCTAGAGCCAGTTTATAAGTCCATCTGTCTGCCTGTCTCTTAAAGACATCTTACAGACCTCTTACAACAAAGATCTTTTATGGTTGCAGAATAGCAATCTAAAAATCAACAAATCTGACATAAACTGTGACAAGAAATGAGGAATACATACACCTTTGGGAATATTGCTGTTCCTGTGTAATTTCCACAGATCTCTTCATGTTCAGTGGTGTAATCTTTTTCCTTATTTTCCTTGTAGATCATATGTGAAAAGGAGCATATAAACATATCAAAATAATTGCACATTTGATTAGTAAACAGTTAGCAACTACTTGTACACTTTTTTCCACTGAAAAAAATTCCTGAAATTAAATGATTTAACATGAGACATGCCTGCATGGAATCGCATGGCTCATTCATTGAAACAAAAATCCAGTCCAAGATGATGAATACAACCACTATGATTCCCAGTGCAGCCACATCTCATAGAGGGAAATGGCTATTATCCAGTCAAATTTGCTAACAAAATTTTAAATTGAGTAAAAGCAAATAAATGTCTTTGTCAATTTTCTTTTACTAAGTTATTATCAAATCCTCTACGCCTTAAATTTTCTACTGATCCCATCAATAGTTATGAATTAATCATATTATTAATTTTGCTTGGAAAAATTTGGTTTGGAAACCTGATGGCCAAACCAAAACAGTCGATATTGCAGACAACCACTCAAAATTTAGATTCAAAACTCAGCTTTTACCAGTCAAAAACCAACATTTCCTGAGACTGGTTTGCAACATTCTGCAACTTTGATTCATTTACCAAAAAGATTCCCACGCCTTGCATGTTTTCAATAACATTTTAATTACTTAATTTTCATCCAGGTGAGCCAGTTGATGTATTTGTCCCTTAAGAAAGACAACATTTCCTTACTTGCCCTTAAATGAACCAAAAAGAAACAACTTTTTTTTTCACAGAGTGAGACTGTAATAAAAATGATCAATTAAAATAACATTAATAAGCTATAGCCAGGTTTTCAAAATCTATTTATATCCTTTCTTTACTGGAAAAAGATATTAAAAGTTGTGGCTGAAGAAATTATAAGATGGTCTATGCTACAACATATAGAAATAAAGTTAACAATAAAGATTAGCGAAAAAACTGAGCAACGACGTTTCGGTGTCATCCTGGCACCATTTTCAAGTTAAAAAATATTTGTGCGAAAAGTAAACTAATTTATACCAATGGTAGAGGTGCGAAATTGAATAAATTAAGATTAAGATAGCTGTTCAATGTTCATGTTCATTCCAATGAGGTGTCAAACACTGGTAATGAGTTCAGTGTCTGTTCAAAGCCTAAACAAATACTTTTGCGCGAATGGAGTCTGACTGTGTGTTAAGGCTCGGTTTCTTCTTGCGAATCCACAACATTTCGTGGATCAAGCAATCGAACTTTCCGTGACATTTCTTTAGGATCTTAAAGTTGTTAGTCAGGTCACCAACTGTATCAACTCGGTGTTCATTTTGAAGGTGTTTTCCGATGGCGGTAAATCGGTGTTCCTCAATGCGCTTGTAAAGATGACGGCTAGTGTAACCGACGTATTCTGCATCACACAGATCACATATATAGTTATAAACAACGCACTGTTGATTGATCAAAGGTGGTTTTGGCTCTTGTACTTTGAGATCATCGCCAATTTTACGGCTTCTGAACACCGGCTGTAGTTTGTGATCAAGTTTATTACTCAAGTCCGAGAGATGTTTCTTTACTATGTCCGCTGATTTCTGGTCTTTAAAAGGCAGGACAATGCGGTAGATATTCTCTGTTGGAGGCGTCGATCTTGTGTCTGGTGACATCACTGAATTAACGAAACGGGTGATGGTGGAGTTCACAAGAGAATCTGAGTACTTGAGGTTAGAAAAGATCAGTTTAAGGCGTTCGCATTCTGTTGAGAATAGTTCCCATGTTGAGGACAAGCGGTAAGCACGGTTTAACATGGTTTTAACTAAAGATCTTTTATAGCGGTTGTCGACATGACTTTGGTGGTGTAAGAGGAGACCAGTGTTTGTGGGTTTACGGTAAACACTTGTTACCAGCTTGCAGCCCTTCTTGCATATTTCAATGCCGACAAATGGTAGCTTACCGTTAGATGCGATCTCCATGGTGAAGGATATGGATGGATGACAGTTGTTCAAAGTCTTCAGAAAGGCTTCTGCGGTTGGTATGTCTTTCATTGTGGCTAGTGTATCATCCACGTAGCGTCTGTAGAAGTCTGGCAACTTGTTCTCGTTTTGTAGCTTTTCCTCGATAGAACAAAGAAAAGTATTGGCCATTAGGGGACCCAAGGGAGAGCCCATCGCTACTCCATCAATTTGTTGGTAGAGTTGACCGTTAAATTGAAATAGCTGGTCCTTTGTTGCTACTGACAACAGTTCAATTAGATCAGCTTTGCTGATGTTTAGATGGTGTGTTTTGTTGAACCAGTTGTCAACAAAAGCTCTATCAGCAAGGATCTCGATGGTTTCTTGTAGTGGGACGTTCGTAAATAGCGAAGAGACATCATAAGATACTAGGATGTCAGATTCGTCGAGGCTCAGATTGCGAATCTCATCAGCGAAGGAAAATGTGTCAGATATTGTGTAGCTGTTGATCGACAGGGGCTTCAGTTTATCGTCGAGCCATCTCGCGAGGGCGAAGTTGTAAGTACTTGTGGCGGATAGAATGGGCCTCATCGCCAGTTTTTCTTTATGAGTCTTTGGGAGACCATAAAGATGGGCGAGTCGTGATCCTTTCGGGCAAACTGAGTCGGCAATCTGTTTTGGGAGAATTTTGCGCACGACAGATTCAAGGTGTTTCTCTTTCTGCAGTAAAGGGTGGTAGTTTTTGAGCGGTCGTCCACGCGTCTTGGGTCTCTCCGAACTTACGGCGGTAAATTTAGCTGTATCGTTGATGGAAGATTCACTCAAAAGGCGAACATATTCTGCCTTATCCATAACAACTACTCCTGTACCTTTATCTGGTTTCGTGATTACGATGTCATCTCTTCGTTTTAGTTGCTCAATAGCTCTTTGTAGCGCTTTCGGTGGTTTGGGGGCTTTGCACTCGATGTAGTTAAGCGCGATCGATCGAAGGGTCGCCGCAGCTAATTCCTTCTTATCATCGGATAATGAAGGCTCCAGTTGCCAGAAGGCTTTCTCGAAGCTAGCTTGAATGTCCATTGAAGAGATGCGTTGCGGCAAGGAAAACTTCAAACCTCGACACAGAACAAGCTTCTGGAAGAATGAAAGCTTGTAGGAGGAAATGTTCTGGATATGTTTGTCCACATCGTGATCTTTGTTTAGCAGCTTCATGATTTTGTTGATATGGCCGCTCATCATTTTCTCATAGTGCTTTTTGCGGAGGTTAACCATCGTTCTCAGGATGCACATATATTGGAGCGATGAACAATTCCGGCGTATTTCAACGTAGATTCCGTTAAGTTCCTTCTTCAGTGTCGCATTTTGCTTTACTTTTGCCCTTAGTTCTTCTGCGATGACATTAGTTGAAAATTGCTCGGAAGCCTTTGACCATTTCATATGCTTTGTTTGATCAACTTTGGCGAAGGTAGGAGTTAGTTCGAAATTCTGGCAAAGCTGAAGAAACTCGATGGCTCCATCGCATTGGATTTGTTTCTTGCTGCAGTCTTCAAGTCGCCTGAAGTACTGCAGCTGGTTTTCGCGTTGTAAAATTCTTATAAGATTAAATTTGGAAATACAGTTAACAATAAAGATTAGCGAAAAAACTGAGCAACGACGTTTCGGTGTCATCCTGGCACCATTTTCAAGTTAAAAAATATTTGTGCGAAAAGTAAACTAATTTATACCAATGGTAGAGGTGCGAAATTGAATAAATTAAGATTAAGATAGCTGTTCAATGTTCATGTTCATTCCAATGAGGTGTCAAACACTGGTAATGAGTTCAGTGTCTGTTCAAAGCCTAAACAAATACTTTTGCGCGAATGGAGTCTGACTGTGTGTTAAGGCTCGGTTTCTTCTTGCGAATCCACAACATTTCGTGGATCAAGCAATCGAACTTTCCGTGACATTTCTTTAGGATCTTAAAGTTGTTAGTCAGGTCACCAACTGTATCAACTCGGTGTTCATTTTGAAGGTGTTTTCCGATGGCGGTAAATCGGTGTTCCTCAATGCGCTTGTAAAGATGACGGCTAGTGTAACCGACGTATTCTGCACTGAACTCATTACCAGTGTTTGACACCTCATTGGAATGAACATGAACATTGAACAGCTATCTTAATCTTAATTTATTCAATTTCGCACCTCTACCATTGGTATAAATTAGTTTACTTTTCGCACAAATATTTTTTAACTTGAAAATGGTGCCAGGATGACACCGAAACGTCGTTGCTCAGTTTTTTCGCTAATCTTTATTGTTAACTGTATTTCCAAATTTAATCTTATAAGAATTTTACAACGCGAAAACCAGCTGCAGTACTTCAGGCGACTTGAAGACTGCAGCAAGAAACAAATCCAATGCGATGGAGCCATCGAGTTTCTTCAGCTTTGCCAGAATTTCGAACTAACTCCTACCTTCGCCAAAGTTGATCAAACAAAGCATATGAAATGGTCAAAGGCTTCCGAGCAATTTTCAACTAATGTCATCGCAGAAGAACTAAGGGCAAAAGTAAAGCAAAATGCGACACTGAAGAAGGAACTTAACGGAATCTACGTTGAAATACGCCGGAATTGTTCATCGCTCCAATATATGTGCATCCTGAGAACGATGGTTAACCTCCGCAAAAAAGCACTATGAGAAAATGATGAGCGGCCATATCAACAAAATCATGAAGCTGCTAAACAAAGATCACGATGTGGACAAACATATCCAGAACATTTCCTCCTACAAGCTTTCATTCTTCCAGAAGCTTGTTCTGTGTCGAGGTTTGAAGTTTTCCTTGCCGCAACGCATCTCTTCAATGGACATTCAAGCTAGCTTCGAGAAAGCCTTCTGGCAACTGGAGCCTTCATTATCCGATGATAAGAAGGAATTAGCTGCGGCGACCCTTCGATCGATCGCGCTTAACTACATCGAGTGCAAAGCCCCCAAACCACCGAAAGCGCTACAAAGAGCTATTGAGCAACTAAAACGAAGAGATGACATCGTAATCACGAAACCAGATAAAGGTACAGGAGTAGTTGTTATGGATAAGGCAGAATATGTTCGCCTTTTGAGTGAATCTTCCATCAACGATACAGCTAAATTTACCGCCGTAAGTTCGGAGAGACCCAAGACGCGTGGACGACCGCTCAAAAACTACCACCCTTTACTGCAGAAAGAGAAACACCTTGAATCTGTCGTGCGCAAAATTCTCCCAAAACAGATTGCCGACTCAGTTTGCCCGAAAGGATCACGACTCGCCCATCTTTATGGTCTCCCAAAGACTCATAAAGAAAAACTGGCGATGAGGCCCATTCTATCCGCCACAAGTACTTACAACTTCGCCCTCGCGAGATGGCTCGACGATAAACTGAAGCCCCTGTCGATCAACAGCTACACAATATCTGACACATTTTCCTTCGCTGATGAGATTCGCAATCTGAGCCTCGACGAATCTGACATCCTAGTATCTTATGATGTCTCTTCGCTATTTACGAACGTCCCACTACAAGAAACCATCGAGATCCTTGCTGATAGAGCTTTTGTTGACAACTGGTTCAACAAAACACACCATCTAAACATCAGCAAAGCTGATCTAATTGAACTGTTGTCAGTAGCAACAAAGGACCAGCTATTTCAATTTAACGGTCAACTCTACCAACAAATTGATGGAGTAGCGATGGGCTCTCCCTTGGGTCCCCTAATGGCCAATACTTTTCTTTGTTCTATCGAGGAAAAGCTACAAAACGAGAACAAGTTGCCAGACTTCTACAGACGCTACGTGGATGATACACTAGCCACAATGAAAGACATACCAACCGCAGAAGCCTTTCTGAAGACTTTGAACAACTGTCATCCATCCATATCCTTCACCATGGAGATCGCATCTAACGGTAAGCTACCATTTGTCGGCATTGAAATATGCAAGAAGGGCTGCAAGCTGGTAACAAGTGTTTACCGTAAACCCACAAACACTGGTCTCCTCTTACACCACCAAAGTCATGTCGACAACCGCTATAAAAGATCTTTAGTTAAAACCATGTTAAACCGTGCTTACCGCTTGTCCTCAACATGGGAACTATTCTCAACAGAATGCGAACGCCTTAAACTGATCTTTTCTAACCTCAAGTACTCAGATTCTCTTGTGAACTCCACCATCACCCGTTTCGTTAATTCAGTGATGTCACCAGACACAAGATCGACGCCTCCAACAGAGAATATCTACCGCATTGTCCTGCCTTTTAAAGACCAGAAATCAGCGGACATAGTAAAGAAACATCTCTCGGACTTGAGTAATAAACTTGATCACAAACTACAGCCGGTGTTCAGAAGCCGTAAAATTGGCGATGATCTCAAAGTACAAGAGCCAAAACCACCTTTGATCAATCAACAGTGCGTTGTTTATAACTATATATGTGATCTGTGTGATGCAGAATACGTCGGTTACACTAGCCGTCATCTTTACAAGCGCATTGAGGAACACCGATTTACCGCCATCGGAAAACACCTTCAAAATGAACACCGAGTTGATACAGTTGGTGACCTGACTAACAACTTTAAGATCCTAAAGAAATGTCACGGAAAGTTCGATTGCTTGATCCACGAAATGTTGTGGATTCGCAAGAAGAAACCGAGCCTTAACACACAGTCAGACTCCATTCGCGCAAAAGTATTTGTTTAGGCTTTGAACAGACACTGAACTCATTACCAGTGTTTGACACCTCATTGGAATGAACATGAACATTGAACAGCTATCTTAATCTTAATTTATTCAATTTCGCACCTCTACCATTGGTATAAATTAGTTTACTTTTCGCACAAATATTTTTTAACTTGAAAATGGTGCCAGGATGACACCGAAACGTCGTTGCTCAGTTTTTTCGCTAATCTTTATTGTTAACTGTATTTCCAAATTTAATCTTATAAGAATATAGAAATAACAAATGAATATTCCAGCCTTTTACTTACCAAAATGTTCTGATGTTTGCACACTTTGGAGCATTGCATGATTTAACTGCATCTGAGTTGACTATGAGCTGCAGAGTTGTATATTGTATCCTCTCCCAGAATTTATTCTGTTAATTTCTTCATTTCTTCTAGAGTGGCTAGCTGAAGGATAAAAACAACATTCATAAGCAAATTTCCACTAGTCACATATTTATTGGCATTTAATTGTCTACTGCTCAAAAGACCAAGACATGAAACTCTAAAACTACTGGTATTGTCCAGAGAGGTCGCATAATAATATTATTATGGGGTCAGCTTTTTAATTTGCAACTAATGGCAAGTTTGATTTTTTATCAAACATTGTAACAATTTCACCTACTAACAGATAAGCTGGATTATGTGTACTAAAGGCATCCGTGGTCGAGTGTCAATTGATACCCTTGATCGATCCTCTAAATCGACTCTCTACCACACCCGATCGATACTCAATCAACACTCCATTGACACCTCGGTTGACACTCAATCTACATTTCTATTACTCAGTTTTGCAAATGTCACAGGGTAGGTGCATTTGATCATCTGGTATGACACCATTCTTAGCCCAGGAGACAGTTCAAAATGTCAAATGCCTGGCAGGTTCGGGGTGGGACGGGGGGGATGGTTGGGCAGGAGATAGTGGAGTTCCAAATGACTGATCCATAAGCCTGATACAACAAATACAAAACATATTTTTACTACAATTGCTACTGATCTCGCTATCTCAGTGGTCAAAATTTGTTGTGGACTCACTCAGCTGCGCTTCATGAGTCCACAACATTTTGACCACTGTGATGGTGCGTATCATTGTCGATAAGAGTACAGACCACACTAAACCACATGCAATTTGTTAAATTCAACCCAGTGAAGTCATTTATCAACATTAATGAACAAACATCATCATAATTTCAACTGTGGCAACAAACAGAGCTTTTTTTCAATAGAATGGTAACTAGAGACAAAAGCAGAAACTTATCCATAGATTAAATTTTCAGAGTCAACAACTCTTTTAATGGTATAATGAATATGATAATTAAGTCAGGTCGTGATGGATTGTCATGCATGGCTGACTGAGTTTTTCCTTCAATGCAAATTTCCTTTATATTTACATGAGCTTTCTTTCAAGGGAATTGTTTAAGCTCAGAAATTACCAGAGGCATTGTGCACAACCATTTATACGTAAATAGAGTTAAGTTTAAGCTTAATTATTAAGTTACGTTTATTTCAAGCACTGATCATGCTAAAATCTATGCTATGACAGACACTTCAATTTAATACACAAGACTTGACTGAGTGAGAAAAAAAATTATCTTTGTCAACGTTTGCAAATAAGTATATGTGAATTGAAAATAAAGTTTGGTCTTTCTTAACGAAGAGCTTTGCCGATCAACTGTGATTCAGTCAAGTGCAATTAACCTTCGACCAAATTGTTTTCACTGCCGAGGATCTGCCTTGCCATAAATATACGCAATTCACAGCTCTTTATGTAGCCATTGCTGCGTTTAATTTATAATGGTAATTGAACTGAGTGGAGTGCAATTTGGTCTGAAATCATACGCGTGATTTCAAAATCGAACGAGCGCGCAGCGCGAGTTCGATTTGAAATCACGCGTATGATTTCAGACCAAAATTGCACTCCACTCAGTTCAATTACCACTTTATTAAATCCATTTTGAAATCGCACAGTTTAATAGCCCAGTACCAGTATTTATTGAACCAATAGCCGGTTTGTCAAAAAGCGGAACCGGAAACGCGTTTACATCTCATTTTGAAAACATGAAGACTTACATGTCAACGTCATGTGTCAAAAACTCATTCGAGCGTAACGAAGGAAAAACACATTCCATCTCAAGCGGTTAAAATTTGCTCAAGTCATTAGCAAAACAAAACAGTCCACTTGAAAGTTCAATCTTCGTCATCCGACTCAATGATGTAAGCCCTCCGTTTCTTCCGTGGTTCTGACTTCTCATTGACGTCTTTGGAGTAGAAATTGAACGTGCAACCCGTGTAACTCGCCGATGGAACGGGGCTGCCAGAAGAAGTGAAAGCTGCCATGCGGTACTGGAACTGCGAAGGAAAGCTTGGTGGAAATCCGGACCATCCAGTTGGCTGAAAATCAGGATTGAAACCCATCATTGCCTGATGTATTTGGCCTTGTTGTTGGTGAATAGGAGCCAGTGGTGCTCGTTGGCGCTGGACTGCAAGTGCTTGATTGGAGGTTTCATTTGCACTGGTTTGGTTGGAGACCTCGTTTGGACTTTTTTCGTTATGCCCTTCTTTATATCGGAATCCACTGATTATGTGAGACAGTTCTTTCCTTTGGTTCTCATTTATTTCATCGTAGTCGTCTAAGGAAGATTCACGAGCATGGCCTGTTATTTCGCAGATGACATTGCGTGGTTGACCAGAATTCTTCAGTTTTGACACCAATGTTTTCCTCATGCTGTGGTTCGTCAACTTCTTATTTGTCTTGAGACAGGAGGCCATGGATTTCATGATATTGCCGATGGTGTTTTGTCCCATTCGAATTTTGGTGTACCAGACATCTGGTGACTGAGGACGATTTATGATGCTCAGATAGAGAGGCCCTGTGTCCTTCATTCCCTCGGGTCGCTTAGACAACCAAAGCTTCAAGAGCCGCACTGGATCGGTTTTTCCGCCGTCGGTGCTGTACATAACCCGTGGTGTAGTTCTTCGCCTGATTGACAGACCACCGCTTCGTGTTTTGGTTGGACCTTCGCAGAACTCTACGATTTCAGTGCCATCTTCTTGCTGTCTTATCACAAGGTCCTCCACGTACGCGTCGTAGTCTTCCTGGCGACCGCGTAAGCCAAGTTGTTCAGTCAAGTTTTTAAAGTTCACATTGGTCAGTACCTTTCCATTGAAATCCCCCAGCTGACCTTTCTCCCACAGGGCAGATTCCTCGTCTGGTGTTAGTGGCTGGGCTTTGTTTGGTCTCTTACCCTTTCCTTGCTGGCCCAGAGAAAGTGCCTTCGCGTTGAGGACTTCTTGTGAGTTATGGAACTCTCTCGATCGCACGATACTCAGTGGATAGTTTTTGTCCTTTAGATGACGTTCAATCGCACTTTGCATGATTTTCAGTGATTCTGGCTCGTAATCATCTCCGTCCCTTTTTTTCGCTTCGGCGTAGAACTTCGTCAGGACCTTGTCTAATTCTTCCGGCGACATTGTTTCGATGCTGACATTTTCAAGATGGCGGGACTTTGCCCAGCTTTGGAACACGTTCATTCACTGTTTTGTAGAGCGGGACGTATTTTTTTTTCAGACTTCAGCTCTTGTATTTCATCGCTTGACACTACAGGAAACCTCGAGACGTCTACTTCATTGGTTGTCTCTGGATTTGTTGCTGTGTTTTCTTCGTTTGTTTCTGTTTTCCTGGACTCGGGATCACACGGAGCTTCTTCAGCAGATGGTGAAGAAATATCGCCAAAATAATCGTCACAAACTATACTGAAAGTTGGAAACGACTCCCGGAAAAGTTGATTTTCAGCCTGGAGGAGCTGTTCATCATCATTTAGATACTGTAAGTAATTAAATTCATCCATTTTTCAAACTTTACGAAATTTTGGCAACAAAAGTTGCCAAATTTGCCAAACAATGGCTTTTTTTTGTCTTTCATTTTCCTGCAATGTGATTGGTTAATTTAAAAAAGCCTTGAAAAGTGATTGGTTGTTTTGTTTTAGTGTCCCATTCTCATTGGCTGAGAAAAAGATGCGATTTGGAGCAAAAAATAGTGCGATTCGTGAATAAATCGCACCATTGAGAGCCAATCAGATTGCAAGGATAGCCAGTGATTTCAAAATGGATTTAATAAACTTTTTAAACTCCGTTATTCTCTGAACATTGAAAACAAATGAACGAAATTCAGGGACTTACCTTTTCCTGGTCCAAAACACAACGAAAATTTCACCAAAGCCGCCACAATGAAGCCAAATGAAGAAAAATGTCTGCTTTCCTCACAGCCGACTTCGTTGACCTTTATTCCGATTGGCCAGAAAAATGCAGGAAGCCGCTGGCAGCCGCGTTTTCCCGCTGTTTTCGAGTTGTTTCCTTGTGCCACCTCCAGGTCAAGTGAAAACTTTTTTATTAAAAAAATACACATTGACAAAAAGCAAGCTTTCATTTTATCGTTAAAACAGCAAAAAATACGAAAACGCAGGTTATTAGGGCGTTATGAAAAGCGGAGTCGCAAGATATGGCCATATTTGACCTCGCCTTTGACATGACATGACGTAGGATCAAAGTTGTACAAAGCCATGCCGCCTTTGAACGCCTTTGACATAAGAGATCAAAGGTATGCAAAGCCGTGGTGTCTTTGAACGCCTTTAACGCGCGTCAAAACTGTAGTCAAAGTTATTGACATGTTTGACCTCGCCTTTGGCAGGGATCAAATGTATGGCAAATCCATAAGATATTTGATTCCCCCTTTTACGTGGGTCAAAGGTGGAGTAAAAGTTAAGATCAAATTTGCCCTCCTCTTTGTCATAGATCAAATGTATCGGCAAAGCCATGACATTTTTGACACACATTAGACGCGCGTCAAAGTTTGGATCAAAGCTATGATCATATTTGACTTCGACTTTGATCAGGATCAAATTTAGAGTAAATCCAATTTTTCGTGCCGTGTGAAAACAGGACAAACATCGGCACCATTATATAATATTGTAATTTCATTTTAAAATTTAGCAACATCTAAATCTGAAGTTGGCGGGTCTGGCCAGCCGAAATATTGTTTTAAATATGCTACGTTGTGTCAGCCTTGCAGTAGTCTTTGACTTATTATCGTTTTACCTTTCAAGTTTGGCTGATTAGATCTCCTGTGAGATCTAACGTTCAATAAAGCAGGATTTTCGTTCACGGCTTTGCAGTTTATAGCACGTCAGTTTTTTTTCTGTGTTGAGTTGTCTACGTTCAACCGTCATCGAGTTAAGTTGAGATTAAAGTGGTGTTCTCTATACTTGTCTTGCGACGGTTTATTTTAGTACATTGATCTGATCTGTGAGTGGGATGTCAAATGCACATAAACTTGGAAAGAGATTCCCAAATACTTGATTTTAATGAGCTTAAATGATTTTTACCCTGTCTTTTGTTTACATTTTTGCTTCCTGATTGAAAAGATAACAAGGGGAAACAAACCCCCTGTGAGCTTGTTGGAACACCTATTTATGGGTTGACAGATTTTTTGGATCAACACTGAAATGCTTGCAAAAGAGGGTACTTATTTTGATGTATTTTACGTGCAATATATAAAGAGACAAGCGGTTCCAAATTGGAAAAGAAGTGCTGTCTCATAAGAAACCTTACCTATAGCCTTGAATGAGCTGCAATGAGAAAGGTCTGTAAGCTCATGCGAAAAGAAAAAAAAGTTCTTGAATACATGCTAATTTTCCAAGCAGGCAGACAAACATCAACATCAAGATCTGGGTGGGGGGAGTACTCTATAGTTTTTTGGGCAGGAGGGTCCTCTGTGACCCAACAACCCTTTACCAGTCCATGTTCAGCTGCTATGTTACTACCCTAGCTATTGTGGACGTATGTGTTTGTAATACCGGTATGTGTACATGTGCAACAAAAGCCAACAAAAACGCCTACACTTTGTAAGGTAAGTGCGACCTTGCGTGGTACGAACACGGCTTGTTTTAACAGCCTTTAATAATGCACGAAGTGTGTACCAGGCTTCAGATAATTGGCGAAACACTGACCTTAACGTTTATTTGTATTGGCCAGATTTTTTAGCCCTACCACTTTAAAATGGTCTCCGCGGCCCCTGTCTTTATGACCGAGGAGAAGAAAGCCATCTCTAATTTCAGCGGCTAAAGCCTGGTTCACAATTGGGAGATAAGCAGTGAATAAGCATAAGCGGCAGCACAAGAAAATGGAAAATGCTTCTTTGCCTTGTGCTTATGCTTGATCTTATTGCAATAGTGTTGTGCTTATCTCACAAGTGTGTGCCAGGCTTTAGGGTCTCGATATATCTGGAACCGACTATCAATTACATGTACCGCCGCAAATCCTTTATCAATATTCAATATGGTCTAGATATGTCTATATTCAAGAACTTAAAGAGGCCAAATTAACACAACCGAACGTACTGTAAATCTTTTTCGACAGTGTCTACACTACTTCGAGATCAGACACAAATAACCTCAAGTACTTTTAACACACAAATAACAACAAATAATAATTATAATCCATCAAATATTTTCGCTCGCCCGCAATTGGTCTAAACACGTCACGTGACCGAATATTCCT
Organism: Orbicella faveolata; assembly: GCF_042242905.1. NCBI lineage: Eukaryota > Metazoa > Cnidaria > Anthozoa > Scleractinia > Merulinidae > Orbicella > Orbicella faveolata. The sequence goes on from NW_028301541.1 coordinate 15,600,742, forward strand.
CAGCTGAAAATGGGGAATATCCGAGAATATTCCACAATTTTCACTAAAACTGCGCGTGTTGCGGAAAAGATTTGAAGGATAATAAACGCAATAACCTCCATTTTAAGCGAAAATATCCTCGGATATTTGCCCTTGGACATTATCTGTTCCTCGAAGCTCACAGTTTTCCTTGAGCTAAGCTCTCGGAAAACTGTTCGCCTCTCGGAACAGATAATGTCCGCGGACAAATATCCTAGGATATTTTCGCGCCAAACGGAAGCCATTGTTTAAATACTTTTAACATTATTTTGTGAGTGGTCGAGTTCTCGTGCCTATGGTTTCCTTTTACTTCCCTTCTTCTTTACGTCGTTTGTTCTCAGCACACGAAGCAGGGGGCAATTGATATATCTTCGTACTCATCGTAACAACTCTCATGAGTTTGGCAATGAAACTCGGCCCGAGGTTGGCTTCACATACCCTTCGTAAGTAGCCTGAAAATTTACATTTAATGGCTGGTAATGGACTCCATGATCGATCTCCTGGTAAGTGTCCTCCTGTTGTGGACCAACGTTATCATAATGAGTTACCAGGCCAGAACGTACGACATCAACAGCTTCATAAGTAGACTGCCCTTCAGTTTCTAACTCGTTAAGAGTAGTGTTGTAGTAATTTGGTTCTGTGGATGGTTTACTATAAGGAGACAGCTCTAAGATTTCTTGCGTGGAACCTTGTTGAGGATTCCTTGAAACTGACTTTGTCTCTGCTAGAATATGAAAGAACCAGAAAAAAAAAGAGCAGCGTGTTTTTCTATGCTGCATTTTATTTCGTTTTGAATTATCATTGGTAGTAATTGTTTTACTCGTACGTCCTTCCTTCCTTCCTTCCTTCCTTCCTTCCTTCCTTCCTTCCTGCCTGCCCTCCCGCCTGCCTGCCTGCCTGCCTGCCTGCCTATCTACCTGCCTGCCTGCCTACCTGCCTGTCTGTCTTCCCTCCCTCCTTCCTTCCCTATGGCACTCTTGCTCTACTATTATCCTTCCCTCCTTCCCTCTCTCCCCCTGCATGCATACTTCCCTTCCCTTCTTCCCTTCCCTCTTTGCCTGTCTGTCTGCCTTCCTTCCCTTACGATATTCAGTAGGTGAAACAAGGAAGCTAATCTACCAAATACCATATCAGAACTATCTGTAGTCGAACCCCTATCAAGTGGCCACCTGTTAAACGTCAACCCCTATATGATACGCGGCCAGTAATCAAAGTACCGACGAGAGTTTCCCGAAGGTTGCCGTTTAATAGGGGTTGAACTGTATACAGATATAAAAGTTAAAACTCACCATTAGGATGCAACCGACGCCACATTACAATCCCACCGGCCAAGATCACAAGAACAAGTAAACCAACTACTATTGACAATATCAAAGTTGTTGTCGGGATCCCATCATCTTTGGTGGTAAACGTAATGAATCCCTCATTTTCATAATCACCATCTTCGTCAAAAGACCGTTGAAAAACCGCGTATCTTGTGCCTTCTTCAAGCTTTCCGTTTTGATACTTTATGAAAGCTGAAAGAAAAGGCGGAGAGGCACCTCGGGATTAAATCAATTCTGTGCGTGCTCGTATGAGTACTGGCAAAATGAAGTATTCGGAGAGAAATGAAGCCCTCCCAAGTCTAGCAAAACTGTATCTTGACTTTTATATATTAAAGGGACCCTCCAGGTGCTGGTGGAAGAAACAGAAATGATGGCATTGAAGTCGCAACAACACAAGACAAACAACAACAACAACAACAAAAACAACAAAACAAGCAAGCCAGCAAACAAACGGTTTTAGTCTTTACTGTTTAAGTCCAAATTATTAAACTTATCTATTATACATTATTTTATATTTTAAGCAGGGATTGTCCAAACTTAGGCCACAGTGGCGTCATACATTCTCAAAGTTCACTATGGTTTTCAAAATGTTTCAAAAATGTTATTCCAAAGGATGCATAAACTTTGAAGATTTGGGAAGAAATTTTTATATATTTGGAGTCTATTAACAAAATCTCTATTTATGTTCTCTAAGGGGACACGTGCTTGTTGCTCGTGTGAAAGATTATTTTGATAAGGGTGTGGTACTTTGTTACTTTGCAATAAACGTATATTATGCCAATTACGATCTCTGATAACTCTGTTCAATTTAAACCCAAAGCAGATCATTTATGAAAACCTGTGGTTCTAGGCTTTCATTTTATTTTTTCCCAATAAAACTTGTTTCAATTGTGTTTTTTTTTTTGGTTTTTGACTTACCGTTGGTGGTCAAAATTTCAAATTTTAACCAGCATGCTCTCAAGTCAATACATAGGTCTATAAAAACTTGTTTCAATTTTCAGTTTTTTTGGTTTTTGACTTAAACTTTGGGGGTCAATATTTCAAATATTAGCCAGCATGCTTCCAAGTCAATATATACGTTCTTATAAATGGATGTAGACCGTCCTTATTTCTAGAACGCCATTAGGTGTCAACTGACTCACATGTTGTTTCTCTGCGCTTTCTCTTAGCTTCAGTAACACCATCTCGGGAATAATACTTCCGGTCACCAACAGGAAATGATGTCCTTGACTGATCGTTGGCGAACTCAGCCGTAATATAAGGTTCTCCTTTCACTTGGTTATCGTAGTTTCGCATGACTTTAACGTATTGTGTGTCCGATGATTTTCCTAGGTTCTGTCCGTCAGTTAAGGGTGTGACGATCATTTGATAAAAGCTGTAAAAGAGTGTAGTAAGTTGTTTTCACATAAGGTGGCTGGCAATAGTATACCGCATTTTGTAGCAGTCATACTTTGATGGATTGTCACTACCGCTGTTTTTGTTTGTTTGTTTGTTTTGTTAATAAATAACAACATTTACTTACATCGAAGTACAATACATTACATTACTAAAAGGCTTCTACAGGACTACTTAGCATAAATGTATCCAGTAAGCTATGAAGATAAAAAGGTCATTACTACGAATCTCAGCTAAATTATTAATATATTCCCTGGCATATATGGCTTCCTTTTAAAACGTATATATTGAAATTGTTTTAATTTTATTTTTATGTATTTATTTATTTATTTATTTATTTATTTTTTGAGGTTTAAGACTCAAAAGGTACTAAAGAAGATAGAAAGCTATGAATTCTGTCTATTTTTGGGAGTACTTCCTTTGTTTTGTAGGACCATATGTAATATCGTGCAAATTACCAGCACTGTTATCAGGTTTCTACAAACTTGATGCTGAAAACGATTTGGTCATTTACTTGACTTAGCAGGTTACTATAGCTACAGTACAATCAGCCACACCGTTTTGGATTTAGGTGCTAGAAACTCAATAACGAGTTCCGTGACCGCCACTGACCTGACAGGTTTGCTATTACTCAACTCTTTCTTAGTTTTAAAGGGGACAGGCACTTCTGTTGTTCCAATGTTGCTATCGGGAAGCGTCGGAGCGGTCGATGGGTCTGCAAAACAACATATTGATATAGGTATAGGTATATTAAATGATTAAAACGTTAACATACTATCTGGCAAGGTATAATTTCGGCAGGAACTTACGTTTGGAAGTCGATCGTTTTTCTAAGCCAACATACAACGTACATTGACGAAGGGTGAGAGATTTAATCCCCCATATGGGCCATACTCCTCTAAAGTAATTTTTAGACATAGTACCCAACTCTACCGTGGATACTACTCCCACGGGTGTTTCTTCTATCATTTCGTTTGAACATTCCACCTTCAGTTAATTACTGCCATTTAGATGTTTCGCTCAATTTCAAAATAATATTGTTCATTTGCTTTTACTGCTTTACTATACAGCTGAATTTCTGGTAATTGCTATTTGCCGTGTTTATGAAAAGCATATATATCTTTACCTTCAGTAGTCGCACTTTTAGGATCACTTTTTGGACCTGCACCCTTCACAGTCTCAGCCCTAACTCGAAATGAATATGTTGTAGACTGACTAAGACCATTTGCGACCGCTTTCAGAAGCGATGCAGGTACTTCCTTTTCGCCCGTCCCTCTCTCAGCTGTGTAGAATATGACGTACTTTGTAATGATACCGTATGTAAACTCTTTAGGAACCGGCTGCCATTCCACCTCGACACTAGTACTGTTCAGTACCTTTACAGAAGTAAGTACAGGAGCCCTCGAAGGTACTGCAACATACAGCAATTTGAGCTTTTGTAAACTGAGTGCAAGTAGGTTTAATACCAGTTGCTATATTGAGATAAACTACTACTAGTGCCGACGGTATTTCAGGGAAAGGAACTGTCTATGTACATATTTTATGGTATACCATTCCACTTAAGATTTTGTTTTTCTTTAAAAGTTTTGATAATGATCAAAAAGCGACTTTTCCTGTAAGATAGTTTTCTTCTGTTCAAGACTGTGTGTCCGTCCTGATGGCCGCTAAGTTTTCACACAGGCTACTACCCTTACCTGTTATCGACTTGTATATTGTTTGTTTTCAGTGGCGACAATGATTTGCACATGAATATAACCTTATAGCCAACTTTTCTGCATGCTCTTCACCTTAGTTGAGGGCATGAGTTGAAAACCAACCGAGTCTCCCTACCTCTGCACCAAAAATTTAATGTTGTTTCCCTCGTACTTACCGTCTTGGTCCGTCCATACAGTGATGGGATTGCTACGTGGTCCATCACCTTTCAAAGTTGCAGCTAACACCTGGATGCTGTATACCGTATACTTTATAAGTTTTGTTAACTCAATTCGACGGGAGGGTGAATCAACCCGTTCCATCGTCTCTGCATCTCCCTCGGACTCCTTGTAAATGACAAGGTATCTAAGGATTTTACCGTGCTGTTTATCTGCTGGCACTTCACCCCACGTGACTGAGATACTAGTTGAGCTGGTGTTGTGTCCTCTCACATTCTCAGGAGCAGCACCAGGTACTGAACAAAGAATAATGGTATTGATAGTAATGGTATCGCAGCTATTAAACGGATATATACAGATAACGTTTAAGAGAGCCCGGATCTCTACCGCGAGGGAATGGACAATGACGATCACAAACAAATTAACAGATAGAAATCAAATTACAAGCGGTTTGTTATCCTCTTCATTCTTGTCCAGGGTTTTTTCCTGTAACTATCTCAACTCCTTAAAAGTTTTCCAGCGTTTCGTGTTTTCAACCCATAATAGATCTTACTATATAGCGTCTCTAGCCTTTATTTGTTACACCTTTTCTGAACACCTTTACTTGTATGATTATTCCCAAATAATGCGAGGAAATCTGAACGCTAACTCACCATCTTGGTTTGTAACGAAAAATTCGGGATCGCTGTAGTGTCCATCTCCCTTGTCGGTAGACGCCAAAACCCTGACACTGTAGTTCATATTCTTTATCAGCCCAGTTAGATTCACCTCACGTGTAGGAACATAGACTGTTGTGTTTTCAACGAGTAAAGAACTGATCGCCTGGTAGCTCACGGTATAACTACGAATGATACCGTTCTTGTCCGCAGCTGGAACTTCATTCCACCTCACTAAAAGTGAAGTGGAAGTTGTGTCGTTTAATCTTAAATCCTGGGGGGGAGCGCCAGGTACTGCAAGGAATATAAATTGTGTTAAATTTTCATCCGCTAACATGGCGTCAACTCTTTCAGCCAACTTCACCATGTACATCGTGTACATCAAGCAAACTAAACAATTTTTCTAATTCTGAACAACAAATGCTACTGTAATGACTTTGGTTAGCCTCCAAGTAGTTGATTTTATCCTAAGACTCATGGCAATGCTATTATTACTAATAGGGTGCTTCTTAATCCTAAACAACGTTGCATTTAGGAAGGGGTTGACAAGCTTTACCTGACTCCTCTCGCTAATGCATGAAATTGCCTATTTTGCGACAATCTTGTTAATTTTTCAATGAGCATAATTTCCGTATTATTTTAAATAGCAGTATAAATCTACTAGCGTTCCATCACGAATGCCGTTCTCTTATTTGACTGCACTACACGTTGTCTATTCTGTTACAGATTAGTGAGTAACCTAGAAGTGTGCGGTTGATAACAAATAGCGGCCGCTTCTTTGCATTTCCAAAGTGTCTGCGAAGAGGATTTAGATGATATTTTGAAAAACAAGTAGACTTCTAGTAAAACAAAACTAATCGCTTTCGATTTTTATTGCGTGATAGTCGACGAGGCCGGGCCTAGCCCGAGTCAACCATCAACCGAAAATAAACTTGAAGCAGCTTGGATGCTGACCAACGTTCGAATATAAAATGTACCCATCATCAGGGATGGCGTAGTGGTCAAAGAACTCGCTTCCCACCAATGTGGCCTAAGTTCAGACACGGCGACATATGCGGGTTGGGTTTGCTGTTCGTTCTGGTCCTGGTTCCAAAGGATTTTCTCCGGCTTTTGCGGTTTTTCTTTCCCTACAAAAACCAACATTTCTAAATTCCAAAGGGCAACAGGTTTGTTAGTCTTTCGACTGTTATGTTCTTTCCTCGCTAGAAACAATCTGACTAACTTATTTCGTAAAGCATGGTTAGTTCTTGGTTATTTAAACTGTACTTATCGCTCAGCTAGTCAGTCGGGAAAAAATACTTACTATCCTGGTCTGTTCTAACAACAATGGCGTCACTGGCTGGTCCATTTCCTTTTACAGTAGATGCAAACACTGTGATATTGTAGTTGACGTACTCCTTTAGCTCTGTCAAATTCTTTTGACGATCACTGGCACCAACCAAAACATTTCCATTGTCATTCTCTGTTTGTGACTGGTAAGTAATGGTGTAACCCATGATGATACCATTCTGTTTATCAGCTGGAACTTCGTCCCACGTGACTAAGATGCTTGTTGAACTGCTGTTCCGGCCTGTTACATACCAGAGGTTGGCTAAAAAATTGGCTAAAAAGCCGCTGGCTTGGCTTTCCATCATGCACTTAATTTGAATTTAGCAAGATAAATTCCTTCACCTATCTGTTCAAACGGCAGCCCGGAACCATGTCACCGAAAATCAGGTAGCAATGAAATTAGAAGACTACCATCTAAGAAGGCTGCGGGAAAGGACAATCTTAGAAGACAGTCTTCCTACTACACTATCAACAGTTACCCACATTGTGAGCAATTCCTTTGTCACGAATACGATCGCACGTGCAACAGGTTTGTTAGTCTTACGACTGTTATGTTCTTCCCTAGTTGAACATATTAATTTATTTATTTACCATCCTGGTCTGTTCTAACAACAATAGCAGGGTCATTGGCTGGCCCATTTCCTTTTACAGTAGATGCAAACACTGTGATATTGTAGTTGACGTACTCCTTTAGTTCTGTCAAATTCTTTTGACGATCATTGGCACCAACCAAAACACTTCCATTGTCATTCTCTGTTTGTGAGTGGTAAGTAATAGTGTAACCCGTGATGATACCATTCTGTTTATCAGCTGCAACTTCATCCCACGTGACTAAGATGCTTGTTGAGCTGCTGTTCTGTCCTCTCACATTTTGTGGGGCGCCATCGGGTTCTGATATAGAAATTCGGAATCCATTTACTTTGCAATGAGTGTAAGTTTAATTGACAACAATGCAGTGTAATTGTTTACTAAGTGCGCCCTCAGAATACCATGTGTAATGCATTGCGTGACTTCAGTTGTATATGTTGTATATTGTCTCTTCAAATCCGATCAAACCAGTCCCGTTCCTAGAATCTTTGTTTCCTACTGTGCAAACTTTAGAAACGAGCGACTCCCGGGATTCCGTTGCAGGTTCGATTTTGATTGGTTTCAAATTAATGAAAATGACCTGAAGTACACGTGCCATCTAGCCAAGCCCAGTTCAGCCACAAGTCCGATATATCAATAAAAAAATAACGGGACAAGTATTCTTGAATATTTCATTTTACAAAGTGAAGGAATCAATCCCAAATAACACTCACAGACAAAATAACTTACCATCCTGGTCTGTTCTAACTACAATAACAGGATCATTGGCTGGTCCATTTCCTTTTACAGTAGATGCAAACACTGTGATATTGTAGTTGACGTACTCCTTTAGTTCTGTTAAATTCTTTTGACGATCATTGGCACCAACCAAAACATTTCCATTGTCATTCTCTGTTTGTGACTGGTAAGTAATGGTGTAACCCGTGATGATACCATTCTGTTTATCAGCTGGAACTTCGTCCCACGTGACTAAGATGCTTGTTGAACTGCTGTTCCGGCCTGTTACATTTTGTGGAGCACCATCAGGTTCTGATAAAAAAAAAAAAAAAAAAAAAAAAGAAAATAAAAAAAAAAACAGAGCATGTTTAGTTTGCAATAAGAGTGATTTGGATGAAACAAATAAATCGTGAAGAAAAGAAGACCGATGTTTAAGTTAACTTCCAACAGTGCGCTCCTTTTGTCCTCTAAGTGCTCCCTCGGAATGTGAGGTTGGCTAAAAAATTGGCTAAAAAGCCGCTGGCTTGGCTTTCCATCATGCACTTAATTTGAATTTAGCAAGATAAATTCCTTCACCTATCTGTTCAAACGGCAGCCCGGAACCATGTCACCGAAAATCAGGTAGAAATGAAATTAGAAGACTACCATCTAAGGGACCGTTCATTTTTTATGAGGGAGTGGGGGCTGGTGGGATTTGGGAAGCACCATTTAAAAATCGCATGACCCCCCCTCAGCTTACCAATTTTTTCACATGGCCCCCCCCCTTATAGCGGTCATTTTTTGGGATGACCCCCCCCCAAAAAAAAAAATTGAACAAACAATATTTAGATTTCAACTTTTTTAATATTTCTCTATTATCCCCCTACTTCACGTTATTGTGCTCACTGTGAAGACAATATTTACAATCCCTATACTACAGAGAGCTGTTGTTTAAAAAACAAATCAAAAGAAAGAGAAGTCAATTTCGGATCTCCTAGTTATGGCTTGCCCTGAGCGTGTGGCATTTAGCCTCTCATTGGCATCTTTCTCATCTGAATTGATGGATGCAAGAATGACGTCACCTGAGTCATCTTCTCCCCCAGAGTCAATGGTATCACTGTCATACTTATCATTGTCACTTTCATCCGTTTCACTGCTGTCAGCACTTGCCCTGTTGTCATTTTGTATCAATGTCCTGGCATTTCTCAGTGTTGGTTGGCTAGCTCTGAGAGGACTCTTCTGCAGCAAGCATGAATGTCTTACAATTGCCTTTCTCACTCTTGCTGCTTTTCAAAATGTTGCTTCAGCCCGAGGTGGTTGAAGTACTTGTTTAGTTCTGGAACACGTAGCTTTTTAAGCTTGGTTACATCTTCGCACAACTCAGTCCAAGGATAATTCTCATATGATTTATCTTTTGCGTCCCTACTTAACTTTGCCTTTTCTTCTGCTCTCTTTTTCCTTTTAAATTCCAGCACTTCAAGATACTGAAAATAATCCACCAGAAACTTTGATTTGACAATAAACTTGCCTGCAAATAGAGCAACGCTCTCTGGGTCAGATAAAACCAGCCTGCCACTTCCATGCTCTTTCTTCGCTTGGACCCTTGGCTGCCAGCCATCTGGATCTCGCCCTTCTTTTGGGGTCTTCTGGTAGGAGAGGTAGTGGTATTCCGGTAGGCAGGAATGGTCAGGAACTGGTTTAGGGTATATTTCTATGGGTGGTCCAGTCCATTTACAACAAAAAGAACAAATTTCTCCTACCTTTTCTCGGCAGGACAACTTTAGAAACTCCCTGTAGTTCTCCCCCTCCTCATAGTGCTCATTCATAAACTTCTCAATCTTACGGGAGTAACAGTGGCCTAGAACAGAGTCTTTCCTTGCTCCTGCATTGTGATACTGAACCAAGTACGAAGTGTTGTGAAAAAACTGGAAATCTGTGGATGTGGTGTGTGAAACACATCGTTACATTTAACTTACAGATGTCTTTATTTGGAAGGTTTTTACCTCTACTCTAGTGATAGGCATTTGTGACCCCTGTTGGAACAAATGGCATTCTAAAGGAATTTTGCAAAGCCACGAGAAACGATCGTTAAAACAGAAAGCTGTTGAAGTACAAGAAGATGAGCCGGTAAGTGTTAATTTTTGGTCAGTGTTCCTATTTTTATCTTGACATTAAAAACGCATGTATGCTTCACTTTTATAATGAGAAACTTCTGTATTTTCCTATTGTGAAGATAGCACCTAAAACTGTTTGAACATTTTTACAATAGTATGTGTCTTTTAATATATCGTTTGACTCAGGTCTACATTTCACTACACGAATACAACATCAAACGGTTACACGAACCATGATCATTCAATAATATCAGTTCAATATAATAAATAAAAAAAATCGTCTTTCCTTTTCTGGTAGGTCACTAGTTCCTCCTCTGCTGATGATACAACCATACCTCAGGGTCTCCGGAAAACAAGCCTTGGCTGTATTGTTAATCCAATCGGGAAAAGAGCGCATTACTACATGAGCATCATGAAAGAGGCTCATTCCAAAATACGCTATAATGGCGAAAGCGACGAGTCGTTTAAGAAAAGGTTTACAGCTGAACGATCCAGGCAGTTTGACATCTTACAAGCAAAAGAAGCAATCTTTCTAGGTGCGGATGGCTGTTCAGAAAGGGCGAGTGAGTTTTCCATGCCAGGGTACCAGTTGAAGCCCAGTGATGGAAGAAAACTGAACTTCTCCATCAAAGAGCACAGAGCAATGGTGGAAAAGTTGAATGTCATATTGAAAGATGTAAAGGAACACGATTCCACACTCTTTCAGTCCAATGGGCTTGCGAAGAATTTGCCCACAGTTTTAATGTAAAACAGATCAAATGTATAGAAGCTAAGTTTACAACGGTCACGCAGGACATGGAAGCATTAGAAAATAAGAGCAATTATAACAGCATATTCAAGGGCATACTCAAACATGCACAGCACATCAACAAAACGAGAAGGAAAAAAGAAAACCGCAGAAAGTCAAATGAAAGAAAGAGGAAGCGGACTGAAAACAACGTCCAACGAGTTTATGGAATCTGTGTTGGAAACCCGCTAGGAAATGATCTTCCACAATGCCTTGTGCACCCTCCTAGAACGGCCGTTCCGGAAGGGTGTATTAAAGTTGAGGATGTTGCCACGTCGTTATTTAGAAGAGATGGGCCATGCATCGCACAGCTCTTGGAAGGGAATTATTTTACCAATGTTGCAAGAAGCAGAATCACCACAAACCTTGAGCAGGAAGTCAGAGATTATGTTTACACCCTCATGTACCCTGAAGAGTACACTCTGACGGAAAGCATTGCTACTTCTTGCAGCATTGGTGAAAGAGACTCCCATAGCAGCACAAGCGGCGACGAAGAACTCGAAGACAGCGAAGATGAAGATGAGTGCCAGTGAAAGTTGCATTCGAAAATAACAGTGTTAAATACTTCTTTTCAGTAGCTACAAATGCTTTTTGTCGCCAAACATTTTTTATAAAGGAGAAGGAAAGTTTGTAATAAATTTGTATCCTGCCTTCTGTTTATTCTATAGCAATTTTTTTGATATCCAGACATGATGCCATTTTAAAGTTTTACTAAAATATTTCACTTGAGCCCCCCTTTTTCCCTTATTTTTTTGGGATGGCCCCCCCTCAAAAGCTATTTTTTTTCGCATGGCCCCCCCCAAATCCCACCAGCCCCCCCCTACCTTATAAAAAATGAACGGTCCCTAAGAAGGCTGCGGGAAAGGACAATCTTAGATTGTGAGCAATTCCTTTGTCACGAATACGATCGCACGTGCTAGTTGAACATATTAATTTATTTATTTCGTAAAAAAAATTCAGTTCCTGGTTATTAGCTGTACGTACCGTGCAGGCAAGAAGAATTACTTACCATCCTGGTCTGTTCTAACAACAATAACAGGGTCATTGGCTGGTCCATTTCCTTTTACAGTAGATGCAAACACTGTGATATTGTAGTTGACGTACTCCTTTAGTTCTGTCAAATTCTTTTGACGATCATTGGCACCAACCAAAACACTTCCATTGTCATTCTCTGTTTGTGAGTGGTAAGTAATAGTGTAACCCGTGATGATACCATTCTGTTTATCAGCTGCAACTTCATCCCACGTGACTAAGATGCTTGTTGAGCTGCTGTTCTGTCCTCTCACATTTTGTGGGGCGCCATCGGGTTCTGATATAGAAATTCGGAATCCATTTATTTTGCAATGACTGTAAGTTTAATTGACAACAATGCAGTGTAATTGTTTACTAAGTGCGCCCTCAGAATACCATGTGTAATGCATTGCGTGACTTCAGTTGTATATGTTGTGGTCAGCCTTTAAGTTCTACTTCAGTTCAGTAATCACGTTTTTACACCAATCTAAGGGACCGTTTTATCATCCATGAACTGAATCCGTTCATGATAAAAACGTGAACTGATGTTTGTGAGCAATGCTCTCCATCGTACATTTTACCCTAGTACATACTTCGCAGACAATAATGACTTTGGAACCACTGCTCAATAATATGCGGAATTAACCAATCAGGATGGAGCTTTAACTTACACAGCCGTACACAAATTCGAAATTAGCCAATCAGAAGCCGTGTCTACTGTCCTGATATCGTGTGATATCAAGTCACTGACCTCATATGACTACCCCGACATGGTCACTTGGACCTGATTTCGTATGTTTTTGTAATTCGGCTACTAAGGCATGGCCCGCCTAGCTTAGCCTTTGCTAGTTGCGGGCATGTCCTTTTTTTGTAACATATAATTTGAAAATAATTAAGTGTATAGAGTGTAATTTGGGTACGGTAAAATACCTAATCGATTTCAGTTGCATATCAGGCTCGTTTTGTCTCACCATGGTTACTTTAGCTCGACCAAACCCGCCTGAAGGTTCGCCAAAGCGTCACAAAAAGGTACGATTAGGTGAATATCGCGTCACTGACCTTCCAATCTACTATATCATAAACTGCGCGAAAAAACACTGCACATCCATAACTGGATTTTCCGACACTAAATATTTCAAAGTATATAACAAATTGAAGTAGCGTAATTTGTTTCATGTTTAAATTTATAAAATTACTGAGATACTACGCGCGCTCCAATTGGTCGATGGATGTGTCTAGATGAGAGTCTGTAAACACGGTTGTAACGATTTAGATTCGCGCGTATTTTTGAAAAGTATTTTATACCAGCGCGAGAGAACTTAAATCCGCGTTTCCAGAGGCTCATCTAAACACTTAGGGGATTAGGAGAATTCTCGAAAGCTATGCAAACCCGCGACTGCGTCCCGGATTTGCATAACTGCCTCGAATTTTCCAAATCCCCCTCGTGTTTAGATGAGGTTGGGCGAAAACGTAACCTAATTTTCACACTAGGAAGGATCTTCTTGCACTCGCGATTGTCTCTTCAAATCCGATCAAACCAGTCCCGTTCCTAGAATCTTTGTTTCCTACTGTGCAAACTTTAGAAACGAGCGACTCCCGGGATTCCGTTGCAGGTTCGATTTTGATTGGTTTCAAATTAATGAAAATGACCTGAAGTACAAAACTAGAGAGTCGACTGAGTCACGTTTGCCATCTAGCCAAGCCCAGTTCAGCCACAAGTCCGATATATTATAAAAAAAAAATAACGGGATAAGTATTCTTGGGTAGTGGTCGTTCACTATGTGTAATGTGAGAGGAAGTGGACAGCAGAAAATGTGCGTTCATTTCTTTTATGCTACTAAATCACTAGGAACTTCGATCAAACAGAGGTTTGTCAAGTCCCTCAACTATCTCTTCTACTCGTGCTCAAAACATTTATTGAGGGAGAGTTAAAACAGGGGTAAGCCAATTAACCCCACCCATAGCCTGCGTAGCAAGAGTTCCGTGGGGTTTGGAAGCAAAGAAAGACCGAGGAACGGGATTTTCGGTGTTTTGTCTGCGCGGAAAATGGGGCGAGAGCCAAAAAAAAAAAAAGAAAGAGGGGGGTGGGAGAGGGGAAGGAAGGAAACGCTTGGATTTTGAAAACCTCCGTTAGCCAGCTAACGGGGCTCGTGATTGGCTGGGCGAATCCAATATTATGGACATGTGTCGATCAAAGGTATTTTAATGCCTTTGAGTGCCAGACAAAATGGGAAGACGCGTTCGAAGCTGGTTTACAAAACGCGTTAACTTTTCTCGCTGAACGAGGATTTAGTCGTCAGCTTCGACAGTACGGTAGAAATCGTGTAGTGCAATGCCGACGCTTTGGTTTTTCGAAGCCTGCACATTATTGCAGAAGAAAGCGCGACACAATTTGCAGCTGTTCTCTTAATTTTAACATCACTTTCGTGAATGCCGCATGCGCCAAGGACAAGATAATAAACCACGGAACAGGAAATTCGCACTACTGCGTGGGAAAACCTTCTAATTTCGTCTGGCTTTTTACATGGCAACATGTTGTCGTAGTCTGACATTTCATTTGAAGCATTTTCGTTGACAGTATTTAGAACCTCTGGGTACAATTCTGAATGATTTGTTATAGTGTTAGCTGCGACATGCCAGTTTTTGTTACATATTTACCTTACCAAAAATTTAGTCGTCTCGTCGCGGGGAATTCTTACGAGGATATTTTATAAACCACTTTGACTTGGAGGCCGCCTAGGGGAAGATTATCTTTATTCAGACACTGGTCAAGATTATCGTTATTTTCCCTCTCAGATGTTTGAAGCCTCTCCTGCCCAAATTCCAAAGTTTGCCGAGAAGACTTTCCGTTGTTTGTTTTTGCTGCAGGCGATAACACTCGAACCGATTTGCGGATCTGGCGTTTCCAGCAAACGCTTCTTTACTGGAATTGCCTTTGTGGGAGTTGACTTGATAATTTTACCTTGTATCGATTCCTGGACGAATGAATACAGTGATCCAAGATTTCGAATCATGCGAGCACAAGGATTACTAACGCGACTTGTATACTTCTCACATTTTAACTTTCTGGCAGATTTGTGCTAAAACTTCACCCTTGCAGTCCTTCCTTTTAGACAGATAGTAGAAATATAGCTTGATTATAAATTACCAAATTTAATTCATCAAGATTTCTCCGTTCCCACCGTGCGCTCGTTGCTTCAGACATATTTTGACAAGTAAAGTTTATTTTGGTTCAAAGTTCATTTCCGCTACGGAAGGCCGAAGATTTTATTGCTTAATTTATGACAGCCGATGACAGCACGAAATCTCAGTGTGCGCACTCAGGCATGAAAGGCCAAGTGGGCGGTTTTCAAAACCCAGGGGTTTGTCTGCAAGCGTTTCCTTCCTTCCTTCCCCTCCCCTCCCCCCTCTTTTACTCGCTCCATTTTTCGCGCTGCTCCCGAAACCCACAGAAACGCTTGCTGCGCAGGCTACCCCACCCATAGCACCTTTTGGCGTTGTCGAGTACACTTTTACGCTTTTGTAAGACAACCTAGCTTACTCGAAACAGCTGTATACGCCAGATAAACTGGGCAGATAGACTTATCTACAGATTTGAAGTAGGTCCAGTTTAAAAAGAGAGCAAATGGACAAAAGAATAGCAATCTGACTGCTTCTTGTTTCGTCATTTCAGTTGGTTCTCTTTCTTCCTTTAAAAAAAAACTAATAATCATAACTATAGATAATAAAGGAAAAACTGAACAAAAAACCGCCAGTTTATCAACTCAGTGATGTTTTTTGGAATATGTTGAAGTATTAAGCCATAAAATATGGTTCGAGATAACCTTAGAAAACCTTGATGAAAGCCTCAATAACAAAATGACACCCTTCGCGCTGTTACCATGACAACAGTTTTGCCGCTGGTGCTGTCTTAATAAGAAATGATATTCCCAGTCTTTGTCGTAAACCAAGAACCATCTACCCAACCCAATCTAATGATGGGAGTTAAAGACAATATGGGAACTATGTCTTTGCTTCACTTTAGAGGTTGCAAATGGGGATATTTTTTTTTTTTAACCAAAAGAGACTGGAGCCGAAACAGTTGCTATGGCAACAGCACTAAGGGTGTCATTTTGTTTCTTTTGTGATGCTCATTTGTGGTGCCAACTTTCAAGAACACTGCTTCAATATTTCTAGAGATATTGTTTATTTAGTATTTTACCATTTTTTACTTGCAAACGATATGACGCCATCACTACTCTAATTTGCATAATAGAAAAACGTCAATATCTCTAAAACAAAAAAAGATATTTCAAAAAGAAAAACGCCATTCTTCTGTAATTGGAAAGGTCTTTCTAGACTTTCTAGTAAGCAGAAATTTTTTGTTATGCCATTTACACTTTAAGGTCTTCCTCAAGTCTTTAAATTACATGTTGTAACTGAAATGGGTTACCATGGAGAGAGAAAAACTCGTCACAATACAGTTCACTTCTACTCTTTACCTATTAGCCGTTTTTTGTCACAGCTGTGTTCGCTCCAGTTTAGTTGATGCTTTCAAATACGTGGAAACAATGAATATGCGTCTCTCTCAGGGAGAAAGCGGGCCTCTGTATAAACATAAACTTCTTTCATCGCTTTTTCTAAAGGCAGAAGGTCAATAACTCATGACGTTTAAAAATGCCCGAGTTATAACTTCCTCACATTTGAAGTTTTTTTTAGGAGCAAGAGCTTTTCCGTCCGTGTTTTTGAATAATGCTGTTAGAATACGCGTCCCTATTAGTATCGTAAAATTGGGGGCAGGTCTGTAGCTGTCCAAACACTGTTTGTTTTTGGCTCACGAAACAATACATAAATGATCTAAACAATGCCCCTATCTCTTGAAACAACAGAAGCTACAGGTTACCAGAAACAACAAAAATACAGGTCGGGAAGAAGTGCTGGACTACTCCAAAATTGGTCAAGAAATTTAACCGTAGATTCAAAAGTAGATTTAAACGGGAAACTTACTAAGATGACCTCCAATTTAACTCCAAGTGAGGATAAACAGTAAAACGTCCTTGGTTTTAATAATTAGTTAATAAAACTGAAAATTTGGATCAATAACTAACATGTTGACAATCATAAAATAACTTTAAAAAAGGAATACAGTTCCAGATGAGATCAATTTTCACTGCGAGCTGTCAAAGGCAGCTGGAACAGTAGACTTATCGTCAAAGACTGGCAAAGAGTAAGCTTTTGGGGATTCCTGTCATTAATTACAGCCACTGCCTTATACTATGAAAGGAACTGCATGGAACCTTAAACGAGCTACGTCACGGTTTGTTCATATTGATTCTCTCCGCCTCAATTTTTCAAATTCGTCGTTTGTAATCCATGTTAATCTTCTCCATCCTTAGCCATCCCTTCTCCTCTATGGTTTATCATTATCTCTTTGGTGTTTTTCTATCTTATTAGACTGTTATTTTTAGGTTTCCTACCATTTAAAGGTAATTTTGTATGTGTCCAAAATAACTCAAAATACCGTGACTGAGCCCCTTTAATCACAACATGACACTTTGTTCGGCATCAAGCAACAAATGCCCCTAAAAATGTAACTTGACTCTATTCTGTGCAAAAACGTTCCAAACAGCTGATTGAAGATCATATCAAAATAGATGTTGTAAAACAGTACGAGAAATTTTGCTACTTAGTTTTGTTAAATTGAGGTTCTCGTTTTACTTACAAACGCACAGCCTAGCTTCTCATTGGAGGGCGTCTAGCTGAAGTGAGTACCAGCTTTGACTAAGTTGTCAACCTATGCGGCAGATCAGAATGATTACAAAACGAAAGAACAACAGTTAACATCACAATGAAAAGAGAGATTTCTTTTGTCTACTAAGCTGTTTGTTTAGCCGTCTGAGAGCTACACAAAGATATCTGAAAGAGAGCCTCATGTTATTTTCCGTTAATTCTGCTAGCGGGCAGTTGTCATCTGTATTGTTCGCGGAATTTTCAAATCATGCACCTGTCAGAGCAAACTCTTATTTGTACCTGAAATTAAACAAACATCACTCACTTTTCTGAGACAATCATCTAAACTAAATCTCTTTTATCTTGATTTTTTTTAAATAATGCAAATGTCATTATCGTATGGAACCCAACGGTGAATTAAACGTCTTTTGCACGGAGACTTAGGTGCGAAGCAGAGTAAACACCCACATGTAGGAACAAGTGGATTAAGAACATCAGGCTGAAAGTTAGCCAATAGAGCATCATATATATAAGAACGAGTTCAGCCTAACAAATACTACATGTTCTTATATGTCGTATATCTAAGAAAGAGGGTGCCAGAATACAAAGGCATTCTTATTAAAGTACTATGGTATGATTACAATCATACAGTTTCATACGGGTTCAATTTGTAATTAATTTGCAGGAATGAGTTTTTCAAAAAGCTGAAATTGCACGAGCCGCTTCGACGACAATGGATACTGAAGGAAATAGAACGTTAACGTTAATGAAGACGCCAAAAAGGAAACGTACTAGGGAAACAAAAAAGGAACACAGATGAGTCACCTAACGTCAAAATATAATACGGATTGCAAAATAAAAAAAAGGGGATTAAGTCGAAAGGGCAAGTGGAACAGGAAACAGGGAACGCATACTGGATCGCAGGTACCTTTTTTCGAGCATCCCTTATTTGTTTGCTCACCATTCACTTGTGTGTGTCTGTGTGCCTTTCGAATTAGTTCCTGACTCCTTAAGGACAATTTTTTCAACTTCCCAACCTTGTTCTCAGGGCCTTTTCCCCTGCTCGGCGCCGCGGCCCCAAGCAATGAAAAGGCCCTGGGAAGGAGGTTGTCAGCTTCCTTGTTTGCGACACCATCGTTCTAAACCAGACGTTTGATGGGCAGAAATGTCAATGAAAGAAATTGCTCAATTTTTCGTCAAAATGAAGAGTAATATACAGACTTTACTTGGGAGTTTGACATGACCTCTGCATAGAAATATCACAAGTTAAAGAATCGACACATATGGAGGATATTACATGGTCGAGCGGATATACGATATTTATCTTCGAGTGTTGACACGAGAAGATAAAGTTCGAATCTCAAAGCGACCATGTAATTTTCTTTTTATTTTATAAAATATTCACAATACATAACGACGTTTGTGGTGATTTTCCGAAGGTTTCTGACCACTTTCCGAAGATTTTCGAAGATATTCCAAAATTTGTCCAAAGTCCAGGCGAACGTTTCCACACATTTTCCGATGATTTCCGAACATTTTTCGAAGATTACCCAATATAACCGTAAATTGCCGAAGACGACCGAAGAAGATCCGAAGATGTTTCGATCATACACCAACAAATCCACGTGTAGTTAAAATTACCGAACACAGTTTTCACGCGCGCTCTTGCTAATGTAATTCAGCGTGCGCACAAGGATTGCAAAAAGAAAAAAACAAAACAAAATAATAATAAATAAAATAAAAAAAAAATTTAAAAAATG